>NC_092816.1:104025699-104313199 GCF_023375885.2 Dermacentor andersoni
TTCTTGCTTTCTTTTTTTTTAAGCCGGTACAACACAGAGTTGCGCAGCTAAAAATTTGGATAACGCTGAAGCTTCGTCTTTAAGAGTGGAAAGCGATAGTATATATTCAAATATCCCTGACTGCAGCTTCTCACCTTTTCCTGCAGCTGCAGCTTATGAAACCGTAATGTTTACCGGGAAACGCTGGCACCGAACGAGGTCGAGCTTTCTGGCGGAAACGCGGCCTCTTGCGTGGGCCGACCTTCTGATACTGTTTCGCACGTTTAATATTGTTACTTTTAATGTTGCCTCGCCAAGTCACGAGCCTCACATATAAGATATCACTTGTGACTTCGACGTATTCTACCCCACCAAGAACTGATATCGGGCACGTTTCGCGACTAAAGCGCTACAACTCGCCAACTGATTCGACAACCCTAGGAAGCATCGAGACGATGCTTCTGCCGCCGGGGGTTAATGTCACGTACGAGTTGTGTGCCGCTGTGGACAAAAGGACGTTGGGAAGTGAAGACGAGGTCGAAGTGTCTCGACGATCGGTATATGGTGTTACTACTGAGCTACAACCTCGTAACGGTGTATATTGTAAATACGTATATTTTCTCCCCCGTAAGCGCATTTCAATATGAGAAGATTTCACGTAATAGGCACGCGCTGTCGGTGTTTCCTTTCACGACATTTGCTTGTGGGCTGTCATTCTCGAAATTCCGAGGAACAACTTTGTGAAGAATGTAAGACAAGGTGTGTAAGCAACTTTAGCGATATATAAGAAGAACTTTAGTGCCATAATCATTTTTGCTCACATGACGCGAGCGCCGGCTATACGACACCGACAACGGATTTTCTGTGACAAAGGGCCCTCAAGCGCTAAAAAATATAATAATAAAAGAGAGAAAGAGAAGAAGAAAAAGAAAAAGAAGAATAAAAACATCATAGGAAGCAGGCGTCATTCGACTGCTTCGTGCTAGATGGCGCCAGAATGCCACGCTGCAGCAAATACAAGACCCCACTAAGAAGCTTGGCGCCTGTCCTTTGCTACAACGGGAGTTCTTCCCCACTCTGGCCGGTAGCCCAGTGGCTTTGGCGTTGTGCTGCTGAGTTTTGGGCCGCGGCTTGGATCCCGGCCACATTTCGATGGAGCAGGGGGGGGGGGGGTCGAAATGCGTGTATACTTAGGTTGAGGTGTACGTTAAAGAACCCTGCTGGTGGTCAATATCAATGTGGAGTCTCCCGCTATGAGGCGCACATCGCAATCCGATCGTGGTTATGGAACGTATGAGACGCCACGATTTCAATTTTTTTTTTCAGTTGGTCACCGGTGCACTTCAAGCGGCAATTTATTTATTCTCGCATAAACGCTGTTAAACGCAAACTATATATATATATATATATATATATATATATATGTACCTTCGTTCTTGTCCTTCCTTTCTTGTTTTAAGGGAGTCTTTCTACAGCGGGAGCACGAACACGCAAGGCGCGGTATGTCCTCGCTGCGTATCGTATTTTTCGCACTCTAAAAAGTATTTCCAAATGCCATAGAAAAGCAGACCAAACCGCAACCACCCTTCATTCGGTGGAATTCGCTAAAACGTTTTCAATGTTCATGCGTCCGTGCGAGTTCTTCTCTTAGAAGGTGGAGCGATGGAATCGATTCCCTATCTGATGATCGAGTCTTTAGTCCGCTCGAAGAGTTTAGTTCTCTTGTATGAAACTGTATTAATTTGACCAATATTGCAAAAAAATGAATGTGTTTAGCGATGTTTCATTCGTATCCTGCACGATCGATTTCTCGGACGCCGTGTATTCTATGCCTATGAGTGTGCACTGCGCATGTTTAATATTAGACTCCTATTGAATTAAGGCGGAAATACCATGATTACTTATTTTTGCATAAACTAATTCACAACCCCTTCTCCTCTCCACGGTTACTGTCAGCTGTAACGTTTAGCGTGCCTCGCCCTAACCTGCCTAACCCTGGCACTTTCTACGTGAATTCCTCTTGCAACCCTAACGCTATAACACATCTTGTAACACAACAAAATAACTTGCCTGATGATGTTGCAGTGGATGCAGTGGCTCTTTACATGATTTAATTATTTATTTGCTTATTTTCAAGGAGCTTTCTTGCTGCTTTTAGTATTGTGGAAAGGAATGTGGTATTTTCTTGAAACATATTAGCTTAACCATACTATGACCGAGCGCCACTGCACATCAATGTTGGAGCATAATTCTAAATGTGAACCAACTAGCGCCCACCAAGTTCTTACTCATACGAACTTTACTTCGTCTAGTGGTATAACACTTTACTATCGCTTTCAATGCTTCGCCTTTCGGGTGAAGCTGAAAATTTTTTTTATCCTTTTATTGGCATTGTTTTTCTGGATTTGCTTATCGTCCTTCAGAAATAGATCTGATTGTCAGGGGGTTCTCACAGGGGGCACCAGTGACAAGATTTTCGTACATCTCAAGCATACCGCGTGCTACGCCCTACCGCACTTGAAGGCAGCTTTGCGGAGAGGCTTCACATAGAACCACGGTGTAAGAATAGTGTGCATAGAACGCGATGCCAGCGTCGGTGCCGCGCGGGTGGTTACGCGCGCACTTCCGCTCCGCGCGGCGGCAGCGCCACAGGTACCGCGCCGCCTGCGCGGAGCGCTGCCGCTCGCCGCAAAGCGCGCGTCGCCGCAGGAGGTCCGTCCTGGCGACGCAAGAGGAGGGAACGCAAGCCGCCGCCGCCGCCGCGTTGTGTGTCGCTTTCGCTCGACTTGAGCTAATGTGGCCTGAAAGCGCGCCGCGCCGCCGCTTCTCTGTTATTATTCCGGAGCTGTCTCATAAAGGGGGCCCGCGGAATTCTCTTTTGTACTTAAGTTTCATTTCTCTTTCACCGTTTACTTCGATCTTTCTTTTTTTTTCCATTTCCTCCTCCTCTCTACAAGACTCCGCGAAGGTGCGGGCCACGTCGGAGGTGTACACACACGCACGACACGCACACACGGACAGACACGCTCTGGAGAAAGAGCGGCCTCTTCCGTTCTCGGGTCAAGTATCTATCGACATAAAAACCCAAGAAATGGCGGAGATTGCGGAGCCTCGCGAGCATTCGTTATTTGTCCGGCCTTCCTTCTTCTTCTTCGTGTTCTTGTTTGCTATAGCTGCTTTCGAAGCGGCATTGGAAGGAACGGAACAGCAAAGAAAGAAGAGCGCCGTGATTGAGCGAAGCTGGGCAGAGAGCCATCGCTCGGCTGCTAACCACGCGTGTGTGTGTATACAGATATGCCCCCGCAGACACGCTCGGATACGTCGGGCCGGAGGATTATGTGTGCGCGCGCGCTCGTGTTGCGGGAGTGGACATAGCAGGAGGAGCAGAGCCAGCCTGGAACGATCAAGCCGCGATCACAACGCGCGCGAGAGACCGATTTACTTCGTGTTCGGTGCAACTGCGCGTCTCTGATATATCCGCCTTTCTTTCTTTCTTTCTTTCTTTCTTTCTTTCTTTCTTTCTTTCTTTCTTTCTTTCTTTCTTTCTCTTTCTTTCTTTCTTTCTTTCTTTCTTTCTTTCTTTCTTTCTTTCTTGCGGAACCACTGTGCACCGTGTTTTCAAATGCGAAGCAGTGCGCCGTTGTGGAACTTCTTGGTGTTGCCCTTGCGGCGTACTGAGAGATGGTGCGTATAGCTTAACTCTTCGAACGCATGCGTGGCAGCATTGTGGCTCATACGTGAGATTTTGCGATCCGCTTTTTTGAAACACTTGCGGAGATATTAAGAAACGAGTAAAACAGGTCACAGCGACGCGGCTGAGCATTTAGCTTCTTCAAGGTGACGCGCACGAATAAGATGAGCCACCATAGCAAATGTATGCGGTGGAGTCACCTATAGTTGATCTTTTCGTGACCACTGCAACCCGCTATTGTTCCGTTAGTTACCCCGTAGAAACGGTGAGTAAACAAGTCTAAAAAGAACTGAACGAGGAAGGAAACAAGCCTTGAGAACATGTTCAAGCGTTTCTGATGTTAAAGGAAAGTCGAAATCGGGAGATCAAGAGATTTGTTGGATGCGTGTTGGAAAATGTCGGTAGAATCGCCAAGCCAGTATTTCCATCGCAGAGGCGAGGATACAATACGTTTTAGCGAAAAACTAACAGAGCCAATAGCTTCGATCAATTTAGAGTAATGTCTTGCTGAGACCAAGGAAATGAGAATCCTCTTCAGACGCAGGTAGTTGACTCGATTTACTTTACTTTGTCATTGTGAATGCTAGCCATTCGTTTTCTGTATTTTACCTCGTATGTGTTGGCTACCCAAGTAAAAAAGAAAAAGAATGAGGAACCAAGGTTGTGATTATATGCGATATGTCGTGTTTGTTTGTTTTTACTTGCACCAAATTTTGCAAAACAACATTGCATAGGGTAGGTAGTTCATTTCCACCGCTTCAGGTGACTCACTGGTAAAGGCAGACATTCGCTGAAAAAAAAATGTGTCGATTTAGCGGCAAACACGAGAGAAATGCGTTCGCATTACGTGGCACTTCTTTAAGGTCGCGGATCCATGATTTAAACCACGTTCACCACATTGCAAAGTGTTGTTGAGGAGCTCACTCGACAACGTTCTCTTCTGTGCTTCGTCCCGCTGTGATTCGTCCCGCTTCCATACATATATTTACTGACGGTTCAGTGTCAACAACCACTTCAACCGCGGCATTCGTAATACCGAATATGAAGATCAGTAAGCACTTCCATCTCGTCCACCAAACTACATCAACGGCCGCTGAGATTGTTGCCATTCGGAAGGCAATTCGTTATATATCGATGGAGCCGCATCAGGCATGAACTATAATTTGCGATTCCAAGCCGGCACTTCAAGCGATCGATTCTGCCATTGGACGAAGACCTTACTGTGTCCTTGCTCACGAAGTGATCGAATCGCATGATGTCGCCGTAAGCGCTGGCCATTGCATAAGGTGTCAGTGGATTCCAGGACACTGTTGCTTACATAGAAATGAGCTCGCCGACGCGGAGGCAAAGATGACCCATATTAATGCCACGCCAGTGTCTTTCCCATTTTCACGACCAGACACTAATGCCCTTGTCTACAGAATTATGCGCGGTAATACCGCAGGATATTGGGCCTCGCTGGGTCATCGTCATCGCCGCCTTGACGAACTCGACCCAGAGATGAAAATACGGATACCACCGACCATGAAAAGGCGCAATTCAAGCTTGCTGCACAGATTACTATTAGATATGGCCTAATAGTAATCACCCTGCGTTACCCTGCGGGTAACGCAGGATGATAACGCAGGGTAATGCAGGGTGAGATGCGGGTAACGCAGGGTGATCGATCACCCTGCATGCGTTACCCGCATCTCATCGGCCGGGCGAACATGGACATATTGTTACGTAGGAAGATGCAGACGAAAAGCTATGTACAAGTATATTTACAGGAAAATACGCTGCGCTTGGCCAAGAGGCAACAGCCCGCGCTAGCTTCTCATCGTCGTCGTCGTCTTCGCACTGCTCGCCTTTTCGTGATTGCACATATTGTTCCGTAGCACTATGTTAAAGGGGGGGGGGGGGGGGATAATTGTGAGGAATGCGGTATCCCTGAGACGACAGAACACCTCTCGTGCATCTGCCCGTGATTTGATGTACATGCAGAGAAAATCGCTGACATGCATCTTGTCAAAATTTCTCGTCGGCCCATTCACTGAAAAGGTTCTATTGAGACCTTCGCCTGATCCTCGTCATCAGCCTAAGTTGAAGGCTGTCAACAAATGTTTCTATGAGAGCGGACTGGGCAAGAGACTTTGAAGAGCCTTGGAGTGTGCAAGATTTTTACCACCATCTTCATCTTCATAATCAGCGCCTTCTCTATTCTTTCTTTCTACGCCCTTTTCCCTTCCACCAACGCCGAGTCAGAACATTGATTCAGGCCGACCTCTCAGCTTTTCTCTCATAATAAGTACCCCTCTCTCTCTCTCGCTCGACAAACATCCTTCATCTTCGAGGAGCGAAGTGCTATACTGGCGGTGGTCCGGATCAGTCCGGAAAACCTTTTTCCACTTTAACACTCCTAACGCTCACGCATTAGAAAAGAAATTAAGATGTTCAGTTATGTGATTAACTTATGTCCTAACTGTTAATCCTTCTGGTTCATTGCTATCTCGATCCCCCTTTGTATATGGGGGCACAACATTAGGGTTTCATTAACTCTTTGTAGCTATATGAGTGCTTGATTTTCTCAACTTGTGCCGTTTATTGATATCTTACCCTTTCTGCATAGCAGCTATGTGAAAATTAATAGCTGTCCCCGATGTAATATCATTAACTCTCGTTTTTGTACTGTGATTGCATTAAAAGGAGGAAAGTTTCATTGGTTAACTTTAATTGTTCATATTAGAACACATATTGCTATTGCAGATTTGGAGCCCAGTATTATAACCGAATCATCGCCACACAGCAAACCTTTTGAGGATATCACCAGTTGGGAGGTATGCGTCTCCAACAACTGTCAACAAATATATCGGCGCTCCAGTTATTAGTTTTCGAAAAAGCTTCATCGCGCAGTGCGAAAGAAAATTAACCTGAGTGCCAGCGCACCTGGTGGAAATATATTATGGGCGGCCATCCCATAAAAATTGTCTTACTCTATGCGTATTTTCTAGTTGCTATATTTCAATTCATTAGTAGCCAGCTTGAGTGCTGCAATTGACGGCGTGTTATACTCAAGTTATACAAGCTGCTCAAGTTTAAATACTGATACTTCCTTTCTTATCAAACAAAGCACTGCGATTTCTTGTGCGAGTAATGTCTGCCCATATTCAGTTAACCTATACCCATAAACGGACGAAAAGCGTTATCTGTGACTGCTTGTATATATATAAACGATATTGGAAGGCAACAAGGAAAAAAAAAATTACTGTTTGCATACGTAACTTGTGTGTTTCGCACGTGATTGGACTCGTCTCATGAGAGAGGGCAAAATAGAGAGAGAGAAAGGCAGGGAAATTAACCACACGCTCGTTCGGTTCTCTTCCTTGCGCCGGGAGGGAAGGGATAGAGGGGCGAAAAGAAAAAGAAGGCCGGACAAAATAAGAGAGCGGTGACCAAAGGGGAGAAGAGAGAAATAAAGGATGTATCGAACGGCAGAGACGTTGGCAAGAGGTGTTTCCGGTTGGCTACCCTTCATGATAGTCTAATCAAATTGTCGGATTACTTTTCGTACTCGTTGCTTTCGTTTTCCTTTCCTTCGAGCACCTTGGCCTACACCATAGATGAGTAGTTAAATAGAAGCACCGAGGCCATTCTGGTGTGTAAATTGTCTAATTTACTTAGCGAGCTTAATGTCTAGGAGACAACACCTATAACTGTCTGTCGCCGCAAAATGCCAGCTCTTCAGCACCTGAGCGGTAGATGCGCCAAGCGTCGACTCTGATACCGTTAGTCCAGGTGGTGGGTACGAGATGGCGCTGCAGAGCGCAAGAATAAATGGCGTTCACTAAGCATTCCTGCGTGGATGTATATATACCTGTGTGTGCACACCACTGGTGTTTATTCATTTCAATCCATCGTGCATGCTACTTGGCTTACTACATAATACCTGTGAGGCAGTTGTGGTGTGTAAAAAAATTGCGTTCGTTCGTCTTTTTCTCTACCTTGTTTCTCTTTTTCTTTCTTTCTTTCTCTCTCTTTCTTTTTTCGTACGCACCAGCCGCATAGTTATATAGTTAGCCTGTCCGCCTCGATCAAGATACCTAGCGGAGTTTGTGGTGAGGCATGATTCTCCCCTCATAACGAGCGCTACATTTTCGCTCATGCAGATAAAACAAAGCTGCTTAAAAAAAGAAGTCGGGGGTATACGTGAACTGCATGCAGCTAACATTTTTCGCGTATTCGTTTTGGATAAGAACGCATATTGTATGGTACATTATGTAATCGTGCTGTAAAAACACCTTGCGGTGTACGTGACGCTCTTCGTATTTATGGAAAACACGGCGAAGGCGGCAGATGGAAATTCAAGGCGATGAGCAAAACGAGAACAAGGTGAAAGCAGGAGCCAGCGTTTCGACAAGTGGACTTGTCGAAACATTGGCTCCTGCTTTCACCTTGTTCTCGTTTTGCTCATCGTCTTCGTATTTATGTGGTTTGAAATCGAAGGAGGAACGCAATTTACGATGGATGTCTTTGTAGCTATTATCGGGTGCGTAGAAATCTATATATCTCTCTCCTTCCTTAATATCAAGTCTATTTTGGTATCCACGAACTGTCACGGGTACTGGCGGCTTACGCAGGAGCAAGTTGTTCTAATCATAATTATATATTTGAAAGAAAATGGCTCACTGCAATCAATCAGTCAACCAGTCAGTCAATCAGTTAACCATCCGACCAACCAAACAATTCTATAATATCATTTGTTAGCATGTTATATAATGTTTATAACGTGTTACGTGTTAGGGGGCTCAAGCTCTCTCAATCAATCAATGAAGTAGCCAATCAATGAGCAACAATTCAAGGTCGAAAGGCGATCTAACGCGTAACTGAGGTATAGTGTGATCGCCGCAATACATTCCCGTCAGTTGCCTTAAAGCGCTGCGTCATGTTGTTATTTGCTATCCTGTCCTGACTCTGTTTCTCGAGATTATCATCAATCAATATACAAGCGTAAACAACAGAGAGTCCCGATAGCGTGGGTCGATAAAAGTGGGTTTTTGCGTCAGTTAGCGATTACTATATACGGCCCTGTACAAGCGGCAGCAGCTGTTGTGTGAACCATAACATCGGTCGTCTTGTGTACAATTTCCTATTTATAAGAATGACTGTGTCACGCTTTGACCTCGTCCACTCTTTTGCACGCAGGAGGATGTTCCCCGCCTACAAGGTCCGAGTGTCCGGCTTAGACAAGAAGGCCAAGTACATCATGCTCATGGACATCGTGGCCGCCGACGACTGCCGGTACAAGTTCCAAAACCGGAGATGGGTCGTGGCCGGCAAGGCTGACCCCGAGATGCCCAAGCGGATGTACATCCACCCGGACTCTCCAGCGACGGGCGAACAGTGGATGCAGAAGGTTGTCTCTTTCCACAAGCTCAAGCTCACCAACAACATCTCAGACAAGCACGGATTTGTGAGTACATTGCCACATGCATGGCCATTTTTATTTTGGCCTGGTGATCGTCTTTCCCCGAAGCATGACCGTTACCGTGACACTGACCTTGCCTAAGACGCGGTTACTTTACCTAAATGTATATAAACGTTGTCGACACTGTGACAGCCAGATGGGTCTATCTTAATCGCGTTGCACGTTGATCGCCGTTGTTGAGCACAGCGTCGCAAGATGTCGCCACGAGTGTTGACGTTCCCGTCTACGTTTTTTGGTATCCGGGTGTATTGGCAAGGTGACGAAACCAATGCGTCCATCTGGAGCTATGTAATGTTCGGATAGCCTCATCTTCGGTGATATGAACCACTCGCACTTGTAGGCTCAAGCGGGGTCCACCGAATCTAAAAGGTGCGCTTGATTAACCTCTTGAAGCCAACAAGAAGTAGAAGACGAAAAGAGCGGCCCTGCCTGTAACTTCACAGGTTCACCAAAGCCATGGCAGTTGACTCGCGAGTAATCGCGATTAACACACACGAATAGACACAGACAGACGGACGGACAGATGGACGGACGGACGGACTGTGGTATTGAATGTATTGGAAATAAGAATCAAACCAGCTTCCTAGAGCGTTACATTTCTGTAAAAGGGAGCAGATGATGTGAAGTGACGTGAGTCCTTACTAAGTTCTACTACTCGTTAATACTCGCGGACAACTTTCTGTGCCAACAAAGGGGAAGCAACGGTGGCGGAGCTTCTGCACCATTGTTACGGCGCCACGTACT
Source organism: Dermacentor andersoni (assembly GCF_023375885.2). Classification (NCBI taxonomy): domain Eukaryota; kingdom Metazoa; phylum Arthropoda; class Arachnida; order Ixodida; family Ixodidae; genus Dermacentor; species Dermacentor andersoni. The sequence continues at coordinate 104,035,578 of NC_092816.1, forward strand.
TCAGGTAGCGTTTTACAGCGTTTTTGGTTTCTTGGAAGATACACTGAATCGTGCAGAGTCTAGCTTTCCCCATGCGACGGATTCGCCCCATTCGTCCAAACGTTGCAGACGCTGTGACTCGACACCCAGGGATCTGTTTTGTCTTATTTTGTTTTTGTAAATAACGACGTTTCTGTAGTCTCTTCCCCTGCTTAAACTAACCCGGACGAGAATGTGGGACTTCTTTTTTTTTTTTTTTTCAGCAGCACTCATATACTAATCCGTACTTTTCCACCTTACTTGTCCCTTCATTGCTGCAGATAGTCGTACTCGAGTATATCAGCAGTTCTTCACAAGTCATACGTGTGGGCGACCTCTAGATTGGACAACGTATAGCGTCTGTTCCCCGAACTCCGCGTGCCACTGACCGCTCGAAAAATAGAATTCTCCGTGCGTCCATGAGAAAGCTCTCTCGCGTCGTCGTCTCGTTCGCAGGACGTATATACGTATAGCATATAGTAGAAAAGCTCCACCGAAGCGAAGATAGACGAAGTGAGACAGACGATAGCAAAGTAAACCTGCGCACAGAAACACGAATCGTTTTCAGCAACTGGCCAGGCCATTTTCTCTTTCTCTCTCTCTCTCTCTATCTAGCCAGCAGCCTTCCCCCGTGACGTGTATTACGCGTCCTAATGGGAGCCCCGCGGACGGACTTTGGGACCGGACGTCGTCCGCGAGTCCGTGGCTCGCGCGCAGGGTCATTAATAACGGCCCCACCGGCGTCGCCTGTCAAAAAATGGAATTCATTAGCAACGCCCCCCCTCCGCGGCCGCGGAGAGCGTACATATATCTACTGCGAGCGTCCGGGTGCGTTGTAGGCGCGGGTCGACCGCATAAAAGTGTATGACCAGGAGGCGAGGCTTTCGCAGCTGCGCTGTGGTTTGTCTTCGCGCAGTGTTTGCTTGCTTCTCTCTCTCTCTCTCTCTCTCTCTCTCTCTCTCTCTCTATTTACAGTATATAGTATGTATATGGCCGAGGCGAGGACCATTTCCTTCGGCGAGCACACGAAATAATTTCGCAGACGCCCCAGCATGTTCGCAGTCTCATTACAAGGCTCTCGCGAAGCCTGCTGCGTATGCAGTTGCCGACGTTTGGCTTCAGCTCTTTTGCCACCAGAGGGATCGAGTGCGACTGTGTGTGAGGGCCCACCGGCCTCGGTGTCTGCAGGTTGAGTGAAAAAAAAAAGGAAACGCTTTTGTTTACTTTTTAAACAAAAGCCTTTGTTTTGTAAACGTTTTTGTTTTGTTTAGGGTGTCGTGATTTCATTGACAAAAGTTAGAGCAAGGCGGGGGAAAAAGGATCACAGGATGTATAGGCGCGACTTAACTGGTGGGACGAATTGCTTCCTGCAACTTCTCTGAAATCGCTTAGACTCGGCCAGGAATGACCCATGGTCTTTTCTACAGCTTATTCGTTCAAGTATTTCTCTCGCCGAGCGTCGCGTAAGCGGCACGTCGCCGCCCGTATGTAGAGCAGTACGTCTTTGTCGCGCTTAGTGACGGTCGTTAATCGCTTTGTGTATAGTATAATGTCGGCGTTAGCCGTGGGAGGGTGCATACGTGGCGTGCAGCGCCGTCTAGCGTAGCCTAGAAAAAATCCCGAAAGCGAGCTTAAAGGGCCCCTGAAAGGGTTCGGACAAATTTTGTAGACGCGTAGGGTACAGCTAAAGTTAATCATTCGCAACACAATTTGTGTGAAACGTCTCATATTAAGAGAGCTGCGGACGATTACAAGTTACCCTCCTCCATAGCCATGCATTTTCTCCTCAACTCGTTCGCCGAGTCATCGGGGCTAAGCTCCGCCTTCACTGGCTCTGCGTAATGATGGCGCATCGTGTTGTCGCCTTCCGGTTCTCAAGGAGCGAGCGTGCGAAGCCTCTCCAAACTCTCCGCTAGCTGCTTGGCAGTCGACCCCAAGCGAGAGCTATCGAAGCAGCGTGCGTTGCGAGCATTCTGTCGCAGCGCCGGACGTGTCTGGTATTCCGGTAACCACAGGCGAGCTGGGTACTTCGACAAATGGCCGGAGGCATAAACTCAAACTGATGAAGCAACGTTAGCGTACGTACGTGAGCGGCCTGATCGGTCTGCACTGTCCAGCCACCTGTTGGCGCAGAGCTTAACCAGCCAAACAAAGCTCTAATATTGCTCTAACCAAGTCTAAAGCATTTTAAACATCTTCAAAAACAACGTATTAATGATTACACTCCTGCGAAAAATGTACACCAGCAGCAAAGAAAAATACATGTCGTTACTGCTACTTTGTTTGGTTGAGCTTTGTGCCACCAGGTGGCTGCACCGTCCAGCCCATTCACGTTTGCGCTTCTGCTCATCCCGTGAAACGACACGGTCAAACGGCCAGGCCCTGCCCTTTGCGCTTGCGTTTGCTCTAATACCGGACTCGCGAAACGCTATTGCGTTTGTATTCTTCCGGTGTAGAGTGACGGCCGCAAACGCGCAAATCCTGGCGCCGATCGGATAGCGGCAGCCCGATGCGTTGCAGCCAGTCCGCTCGTCTGCTGCCTTGCACAGGGACACGATGTCGCAGCTTGACATATTGCTAGTCCCTATGTTTGCAGTTCACAACGCAACAAAGTTGAACTATACTGCTCGCGAAAAGACTGAGACCGACTCTGACCGCGGAGCTCTCGTCAAAATGGGGCACGTTGTAACACAAGCAGACGACGCTTGCTGTCTGCCGGAAGTGCTTAAGTGTAGTGAGAAATTGTTCTTGTGGATTCTCTTTCTGTTACATTCCTTCATAGAAACAAATTAACTAACATTCCAACTATTACGAACATCATTTGTTCACCATAAAGGCGGAAAAATTACCGATGATGCGCCCTGGGCAGCCAATCGGATAGCTCGCCCTACTGACGTCGATTGTGTGATTTACGTCATATGGGTAGGGGCGGCTGAAAATTCCTCCGAGCAGTGTGCTGCGATCGACAGCGATGTACATTGTTAGAATCTTATAATAAATTACACGCTTTACGCGGAGCATTTAGATGCGTCAATTAATGATCAGAAGGACCTACTCTAAGGACTCAGTACGTTTGTACAAAATCGTCAAAATCGTTTCAGGGTCCCTTTAAATGCAGGCTTCATTAAAAAAGAAATATTTTGCTTTACTGACTCAATGGCTGTCGCTGTCGTGCGCGTTGCTCACATATCAAATAAAATTTGAGACCCCCCCCCCTTCTCCTCACCCTCTCTCCTTCCGCTTTTCTCCACTTTTCCTCGCGGAAGCTTCAAAAACTGGTCTAGTTGGTTCTGCGTGGTTCTAAGTATAACAGCGCGGCTTTTTGAACGAAGAGAAACCTGTAGAACAGACAAAAACGAGCCCTTATCCTTGTCTTCTATGCTTTCGTCCTCGTTTAAGAAGTTGCACTGCTATCTACTCTGGTTGCAGTGTGACAAAACGAAACAAAATCGTTCGAAGGCGCTGGGGTTATACTCAAGCGGCAGACTCACGTGCAACGTACATGTCTCACGTGTACTTATATTTGTAGTAGCCAAGGCCATCGTCATAGGCGCGTACATTTCAGGCTTTGCGGCAACCGAGCCGGAATGTGCACCACAGACTGCCTGATTTAAGCGACAACTATACACACGAATGGCACGTATTTCGGAAAGAGGTTCCAAGTGCGTGGTCGGATAACTCGCATACGCGTATATATAGAACGTTAGGTTCCAGTAAGCGTTGAATTAGCTTTAGATTGCATTTCTGTATATCCTCAAACGTTTGCGCTATGTCAGTAAGTTACCTAGTTTCCAGGAAAGCTGCAACTACAAAGGTTCTGCGCAATTCTTCTGCAATTTAAATCGCCAGCGATGAACGGGATCTTTTACGTCGACACGTTAAACTGATTCGGTGATCTCGGAGCTCACGCTCTGTTGGTTGCCAGCTTTGAGTCGGAAGTTCGCACCAAGAGAGCGCTCGACGTTCATAAATTGCATGAGCAGATAATAATGACATTTTGGGAGAACTTCAGCATGGCCTCAGAACAGGTAGGCATTTGGGTGGCAACTTATTTGTCCTTGCTAAGTGTATTGAAATATCCAGAGTAGAAAGGAGACCGTTACTTCTGGCCTTTTTAGACATTACAGGAGCGTATGACAACGTAGACCGGGACATTCTGTGGGATATATTCTGAAAGGGGAAGGCTTGGACGAAGATTGTATGCGGCTTTTGAAAGAGATTTACCTAGAAAATACCGTTTGTGTTGAAGGGGAAGGGATGAGGAGCGAGGAGAAAGTTGATATCGACAAAGGACTGAGGCGGGGATGCCCTTTATTCCCACTACTGTTTATGATGTGCATGGTGAGTACCGAAAGGGCGCTTGAAGGAACTAATATCGGCTTTAATCTCTCATACAAACGGGTGGGTAGAGTAGTAGAGCAGCAGCTTCCAGGTTTGTTCTATGCGGACGAAATTGCGTTGCTAGCTAACAAGCAAAGTGATTTGCAACTTCCGGCTAATGTCTGTGGAGAGGAAGGCGGGAATTTAGATCTGAAATTTAGCGTAAAAAATCGGACGTTATGGTATTCAGTGAAAACAGTGAACAGACAGTGGCGATACAGGACCAGGAAATACCTCGGGTAAAAGAATATGAACACCTTGGTACATAGATAACCGAAGGCAATAGATATATGGAAACACAGAAAAAAAAAAACAATAACAGCAAAGGGGTAGAGAAATGCGGCCATAATGAAACACAGAGCGCTATGGCGATACAATAGGTACGAGGTGCTCCGGGGTATGTGGCAAGGTGTAATAGTTCCAGGACTTACTTTTGGAAATGCGGTTGTTTGCTTGAAATCAGGGGTACAATCAGGAGTCGATGGAAACCAAAGGTCAGTGGAAACCCTCGCATTGGGCGCTCACGGGAAGACTACAAATGAAACTGTACCGGGTGATATGGGCTGGACGAGTTTTGAAGTCAGAGAAGCTCACAGTAAAATTGATTACGAAGAGCGACTGAGGAATATGGAAGAAAGTAAATGAGCTGGGAGAGTTTTCAGGGATTTGTGTAAGAAAAACATTGATTCACAGTGGAGGAAAATAACTAGGAAGCCTCCTACCAGCAAGAATGTGACCTGTATGCTGAGCAACACGGCAACAAAGAACGTCAAGCGGAAAGTCAGAGAGACGGAGATAATCTTAAGGGTGGCGGCAATGGAAAAGAGACCTGCTATGACTAACTACTTAAGAGGAAATTAAAAGCGACATCAGGAAAGAAACAATTTATAATAACTCAATTGGAAGCTCATTACTTTTCGAAGCGAGATCAGGGTGCCTTAGAACAAGCACTTATAAAGCGAGATCTAAGAAGGAAGAAGCATGTGCTTACTGCGGTAAAGCTAGGGAAACGATGGAGCATGTTTTATTGGAATGTGAAGATATGTGCCCAGCGGTCCATTTAGGCACCTCTGGCCTCCTTGAAGCACTTGGATTTAGCGAGAGCAGGGGGAAAGTAAATATGTCCGTAGTAGTGATTAGTAAACGGCGATATGAAGATTGGTGGAAGAAAAGTAAGGGAAACGACAAACAACGGAGGCGTGCAAAAAGAAAGTTCACAATAGGGGTTTCGAAAGTTTCGTTATGGGAATTCATCGTGGGTGTTTTTTTTAACGTATGTAGGACATTAGGCAATATAATAACAAGAGCACGGTGGGGCAACCCACCGCCCCGTTGCGAAGGAGACACTCATAGCATCCATCCATCCATCCATCCATAGTGCTGACATAGCGCTATATAAAAAAGAAAGTGCCAGCAGTGAATGCTCTTGCGAAATCTGAATTTGCCAAACTGCATATTTTTGTTTATCTCGAAACGCAACGCATTTGAGGCCTTTTTCTTTTTTTTTCATTTTCTGTACTCTTCTACAATTCGGGACACGTAAAAGGGAGGTGTTCCGTCATGCGAGCTGCCACCGTGTTTTCACATTGGCATCGCGCCAAAGCCGTGCCCACATCTTTACGACGGCCTTCTCGTTCAGCAAAGCGTGTTTCTCAATGTAACTAGCGCTTTTGGATGCCTTGTAGCCCTAACTGACCACTTTAGCTGGATGTGATGTTTTCATTTAACGCCCCTTTAATTGCACGAGAAGGTGACGGAGCGTATCTCGCGCGAGCCCGGTTTTCTGTTCTCCTCGCTTATTGTTTCTCGTCTAGCATGCGCACATGGTCCTCGACAAATCCCATGCTTTTTCTTTAGTGACGTTTACTGTTGCCCTTGCTACTACGCTCCTGCTTTAAGGAAACTATATAACAATGTAAAATTAAGGTTTATTAGTAAACAATGCTACTGCAACAGTTTAACTACCACGCTTACCGCGTGAAAAGTTTAGTTAGCCAGAAAAGCAGTAAAAGAAACTGAAAACTGAAAGGCGACGCCTTGGAGAAGTTCCCGCACCACCTGGCCATGACGCCATGCACTTTTACTGCATATGTACTCGGTTCCACTGGATCGTTTTTCACTAAAGAATTACTGCTTTGCATAAAGGCACCAAAAGTTCAGTCCATAGCAAGTTTACGGAGTCGCTCGCTTCGCCAAAGTGGGCATAAATACGTGGAGATTAACTGAAATTCAGGGCGTTACGCTTGCACACAACTGCAGCGCTGACGTTTCGGTTTGCCCTCCGCGTTCTCCCCGCCGTATAGTAATCAAGCTTTTTTCCTCCAAATCAATGCGCGGATTCGGAAGGACGCCTTAGAAGTTGCGTTTGCGCTACTCCTTAGCGTTTCTGAAGTGATTGCGGCTTATAGAATGCGGTGCCGATGCTACAAAATATAGTAATAAAAACACCTATGGGCACTTTGCTGAGCTAAACTGCGACAGGCGAAAGCCTATCTATGAATGCCTCTGTAGCTGTTGTCTGACCTGTACTGCGAACGGAAGCCGCCGTGGCCCCGAGCATGGGACGCAATCACAGCCATATTGCTGCAAAGTTTGTTGCCGATGTACGCGCACCCCCACGCACTAAGGCCCCTTAAACTTCGTAATGTAGCGACACTCTTCATTCCTCCTTCATTCCTCCTCGTTTCTCCTCTCTTTCACGCTCCCTCCTCGACCGTGGCGCCGCCTACACTGCTCGAGCGTAGCAACGGCGCCAACATGCGCTCCTCGCCACTCCGTAGACGCTTCTCGAGTAAAAATGGCGCTGATGCACGGTGCGAGGGTCCACGTGATGCTATTAGGCCAATAGCGACGCGGCGTCGGCCTCGGCCAGAGCGCGCGAGGAGGAGGCGGCATTCTTCAAAGTGTGATGCTACTTTACAAAGTTTAAGGGGTTTTACCACGCGCGTGTCCGCGCTCTCCCACGCGCCCACTCGCACAGCGCTACTGGCATGGCGCCTCCTCTCCTTGCTCCCCTCGCCAGTGGCGCCTCCTCTCACTGCTCCCCTCGCCGGTGATCACCGATCCTGCGTCCACCAGGGACTGCGCCCGCACACTCATGAGCCACTAAAAGGCTTACGCCTTTAAAAAGAAAGAAGAACAAGAAAAAACGCAGGCTGTGTCGCTTTGAAAAGCAACTCGGTAACCTTCATTCTCCTGTTACACGATGTTACAGGATCGTAATGAATCCTAAACAAGTGGCCCACCTTGAGAGCTTGCCTCTTTATACTTCTCTTACGGTATGATTCGCGTTATACGATATTATATGACGATATGAAGACGGGGGTCTCATTTCATCCGCATCTTTTGTGTCCTTCCCCCGGTGGAGACTATAGTCAACCATGAAAGTTACTCTGATCAACTTCACCGCCTTTCATTTCTGATTTTTCTCCTTCCCCCACTACAGTTGCGGCCGCTGAGCTGTATCTTGCACACTTGCAGAATATTATAGCTGCATGCATTTTTTTTCCACTTGTCTCGGAAGACTCTGCTCTTGCACATACAGTTCACAAGTAATTGCGAGGGCGTAGCACATTGATGAATGTCTTTGTCCTTATTCTTTATGCAGACCATCCTGAACTCGATGCACAAGTACCAGCCGCGGTTCCACTTGGTACGGGCAAACGACATCCTCAAGCTGCCTTACAGCACCTTCAGGACGTATGTGTTCAAGGAAACGGGCTTCATCGCAGTCACCGCCTACCAAAACGAGAAGGTGAGCGAACGGCTTTAAAACAAGAAATGGCACCGATACCATGGTACCGATGTGACGAATGTATTATGCTTAGCCTGCGATAGCACAGATATTACATCAACGAAACTACCTCCCTGAATTCGCTTACTATCATCATCAGCATCAGCATCAGCATCATCTCGTTCCTCTTCACCTTGGCGTTCACATTCTTGTTGCGCCTGGATGCGTACTTCTGTCTTCATCGTTGCAGGTGTCTACGCGTCTCCACACATTTGATTGGTTCAGGAATGTCAGTGCTAAGATTACTCGTCGTTGGTTTTTTTTTTTTTTTTCTTTCTTAATTTGTTGTATCTCCCGTCATTTCCATCGCCTCATATGCGAATCAAAATCAAGAGTCACGGAAAACTACAAGTAGACTCAATACTGCCAAGGCATTCCAATGCCCCCAAGTATTGGTCAATCAAAAAGAAAAAAGCAAGCGCAATGCCTATACACGATGCTAACGCGAACCTGACACGACGGAAACACCATGCGAATGCAACGACGACATGTTATCGACGCGATACGAAAGAGGATACAGGGGGGGTATTTTATTGATACTGTACCTGGTGCGACTGCTTTACAGTGCTTGTACGGCTACAGCCAATCAATCTGTATGCATCGAACACACGTACAAGAGGGAGAGAGATAAAGAGAGGCAAAGACTGGAAACTTTGAGGAGGTTGAAACGGAGGTAGAACACACTTATTAGGCGCGTAGCTTTAGGCTACACAGGCGTCTTACAGACGGGCCATAAACGAGCGAGACACTCGAATTACAAACATGCGATAGGTATCTAATACTCGACCACTTTACAGGGTGTATACACTTCCCTGCTCGTCCGCGGGCGAAGATGAAAACGGAGATTCAATTTATTTTATTTCGCTAAGTAACTTAGGGCAATCGATCGCTTGCGCGCGAGACCGGACGAACGACTTTATTCATCTGGATAAAAGAGAAAAAAAAAAGTGGGGAAATCGAAGCAGACGATAACAAGACGAGTTCCAGCGCGAGCCCTCCCCGAGGATATATAATACCCTGGCGAGACAGGCAGGCCAGAAGGAGACACGGACGCCGATCGGGCGGATAGCCGGGAGAGAAAAAAATTGGCGAGGACCGAGAGTTTCGTACCTTCGTGATGGAAAAGCGGCAATTAACGTTTTACCGAGAAAAAAAAAATGAAAGAAAAGCCTGCAGGGCGTCGGTGCGAAAACGGTGTAGAAGAAGAAGGAGAAAGAAAGAAAGACGAAATTAAGAGGGACAGAAACAATAAATCGCAGTGTACGAAAGCGGCCGTCACCTTATAAGCACGAACCGGACTCTTGCGTCGCAACAATGCGTGCGTTTCGCACGCCATTAATCGCGTCTCGGACAGGCGAAGCGTGCTCGCCTGGGGGCCTCGAGTGTGAGGTATGTAACCGGCGCGAGATGGACGACGGCACACTCCGTCTTGGCTCCCTCTTATCGCGGTCTTTAGTCGCTGCACTCTGATTGCGCTTGACGACGTCGACGCGAGCCTGTTGCGGTCGCGGCCGCTAAACGCCTTGTGGTGTGCCGTCTGTCCCAGGTCGAACATGACCTGGAACAACTTGATTGTGTCTTTGTCGCATACGATAATTATGTAAGACATATATTGTACAGTGCATACCCCTTCTTTCTTTCTTTCTTTCTTTCTTTCTTTCTTTCTTTCTTTCTTCCTTTCTTTCTTTCTTTCTGTCTTTCTTTCTTTCTTTCTTTGAGATGAAGACAATGAGGAGGTTAGTCCACTCCACCGATGTTCTTTTTTTTTACGCTTCCGTTTTTGTCTTTCTTTTCTTGCTTCCGGGCAATGGGTGTGGTTGAGGCGACAAGGGGGTCGAAGAAAAGCTTATATAGTGCGTTTTTTCACCGCGTATTGCTTCTTTTAACTTTTATTTGAAATGCTCTCAGTGAGCCTAATGGCGTTACCGAGACGATTGGTTCATGTATGTATGTATGGAGACGTTAGACAGGCATGCTAAAAAAGATGAACGATGAGGATTGGTGGGCGACCGAGGTGGGAAGGTGCGCCACACTGAATTATTTAATAATGTAATGCACTAAATACTGATGGTTCCACAAACGTCCAGTGCTCGTCCGGTGCAGTGGTTGTCCCAGCAAGAGCTATTACCATCAGCTTTAGGACTGACCACCCAACGGCATCGACATTTGCGGAACTAGCTGCTCTTAGCGCTGCACTTTGTTTCGTCAATCGGGAACCACCTCGACAATGGTCAATCTTCAGTGACTCAAAGGCAGTCCTACAATATGTGCTATCAGCTCTGCGTCGCGGTCCATACGAACAGCTCGTATTCGATATTAGATTCCTACTCCAGACATCACATGAGAAATGACACCACGTGACGTTTCAGTGGCTGCCAAATCACTGCGGCGTCATAGGAAACGAAGACGCCGATAATGCCGCTTGGGCAGCTCTTGAAGACACACAGGAAGAGGCCATACAACTGCCACGGTCCGACGCAGCCAGCAGACTTCGAGTGCTTGCACAGGAGATGAGCCCTCTCTAGGGTGCACACCAATCAGCTAGACAATCGGAGCAATCGTCAATACCACATGCCCTCTTTGATGCATCTCTGTATGACAACTGGACTGCGCCGATGAGAGATCACTCTGCTTTATCGCTTATGGCTAGGGGTGGCCTTCACGAAATATTACTCATTTCGCATTGGAATGGCCGACAACGCTCTCTGCAATGCCTGTCTTGGCGAGGAGAAGCTAGAAGACATTCTGTGCGACTGTCCTGAATTTAATGTTCAGAATCAGTCCCTGGCGTCCCTTCTAGCGCACCTTGACAATAGACCGTTGTCAGTTGAAATGATTTTCACATGTCGCCGACAGAAGACATCGCCGTGAAGGCTACGAAGGGACTACTTCGGTTTTTGAAAGAGACGGGCTTGGACAAGCGGCTGTGACAGTGATATCACGTACTGTATACGCTAGAGTGACGGACTGTAAGTGACGATGTGTGTGCTGTGCTATGTGCTCTCTCTCTCTCTCTCCTCCCCATCTTTCATCCTCCATCCCGCTTCCATGTGTAAGGTAGCAAACCGGTCGAGCTAAACTGGTTAACCTCCCTGCCTTTCCTTCCTTTCTTTTTTCCTTCCTTCCTTCCTTCCTTCCTTCCTTCCTTCCTTCCTTCCTTCCTTAATGCGCTAAATGTAGACCGCAAGTTGCGCGCGGGAAAGGAAAATGGAGACGCACGGTACCCGAGAAGAATATTCTAAATTTAGCCGTTTTCATACGTTACGCTTAATTATAGATAAATAGAGGCCGCTTTTAACGCGAGAGAAAGCTTGATAAGCCAACGGGGGGTGACGCGCGTCGCCTTTAATTTTGCGCGCCAGCCGCTCCGTGACGTCACCAATGAGTATCGACAGCGTCTGTCGGCCCCAGAAAGTTGTCTGTCTGTAAAGAACTGTGACGTGTACACTCGTGAGCAAATGTATACGGATCGCGGATTGCGCGATAAAACTGATTTTCTCCTTCGCCTGAGTGTAACTTGAAATTGAAGACTGCAGTCCAAACTTGGCATCGCGGATTTTCTAGTGCACTCGTCAGTTTGCGTTTATGCCTGTTAACTATACCAAGAAATTCTGTTTTTTTCGGTGACCCTGCGGTCCGTATACTATTGTTCACGGGTGCACTTGTGAACCCCTGGCAGAGTATCTCGGCACATACAAATCATTATGATTATTTTTACGCCCTATACATACTCGTATATCGTCTCGTCCGCGGAGTTTACGTGTTTAGGCTCTCCTTATTTGTAGTCTTAATAATTTAAGATCGAAACAGTTAACACTAAGCCGTACATATTTGCCGCTCCAGATTTTTTGTCTCCACCTGTGAGGGATATCTGCAACTCCTGCCGGCGTAATTTGTATCTGTGAAATCACTTTTCTTTTGCGGGAGTGATTTCCGTGTGCTTAAATATGCTACTCTATTTCGTTGCGCATTTTTATTAATAAATAAATAAATAAATAAATATTTGCAACGTAATGTGTGAACTTTCGGAAACGCTTCCTGCGTCCAAAGGGATCCAGTTGCAAGAAAATATACTTCAACGTGTTGTGTTCATTTTCTTTCGTAACCTTAATTATTTAGCCTTTTCCCACCAAGTGAAAAAACACATATACTTTACTCGCTTAAAATAATTGTGTCCCACTTTAGTGGCCCTTTAACGTATCAGCGGCAGCCTGCACGCGGTATTAAATCTGCAGAACGCCAGTGCAGTCGTCGGTGCCCCGTGGTAACCTCGAAGTGGGGAATGGCGGCGCGCCGTGATGAACTGGATTTTAATCAACGGCCGATCATTGCTCTGCTGCGCAGTCCCGAGTGCGCGTCGCGTACGCGTGGCATGGATAACGAGCCCGCGTCTGCCGGGCTCTCTCTCTCTCTCTCTCTCTCTCTCTCTCTCTCTCTCTCTCTCTCGGCCGACAAAAACGTATGCCCGGTAGCGCTAACTCGACTTGACAACTACGTTTCTATCGAGCGCAATCTTTTGTTGTGCAACCCATGACATTGGAGACTTTCAGCAGTATAACAGGTGGTCGCGTTAATCAAAGAAACGGACAAATTGCCCGAGGGACACGTCGCAGGTCGGTGATAAAGCTAAGCTGGGCGAACGGGAACTGGAAGAAAATCCTGGGTGACAATGTGTGGTACGTGAGTGCTAATATGACCCTGAACGTCTTTTGCGGGGTAACGTTCTCTCTCGGTTTATTTTGACAAATAACTGTGCCGTTCTACGTGCCAAATCTGTGATGTGATCATTAAGCACGCCCTGGCGGGGGAGGGGGGGGGGGGGGAAGGCTCATACTGAGTGAAGCAAGTTGGTTCTGATAGTTGGTTTCGGACCCTGTTACCTCAGTAGAGATGCCCGAAGGGGAGGGCGGGGGAGCGCAGTCAGGAATAATTTTGATCACGAGGGGATCTTTAACGTGCTCCCAATTCACGGGACAGGGGCCTTTAGCCCCCATCGAAATGCGGCCGCCGCGACCTCGTGGCTTAGCAGTGCAACTCCATATATCCGCTAAGCTACTGCGGCGGATCTCTCTCTCTCTTTTCTTTCTTTTTTTCGATCGGGATTATGCTTCACGATCCCTTGTACAATTAAAAGGAAATAAAATTCTCGTATCAAGGATTACGGCACACGGAATTTGCGAAAAAACGGAATTCCTGCGACCCCTCGGCAATGCAAGGTCTCAATCTGTATAGTAGGCTTTACGACGTAATCTGTCCATCAAATTATGCTTAATTTGGTAAGTTTATTGGAGCCTACCTGTTTGTCGAATATCTATTGTGAGCGTGTACATAACTAAATGTGACATATAATTTGCGCATGTCCTTGCATCCGTGTCATTCTTTCATCACGTCCACGTAAGTCGAGCCTCTGGAATTCCGTTCTGTGATTATTCTTTTGAAGTATCCAGTGGACCGGACGCGCATCTCTTTCTGGCCGTATACATAGTATAGAGTGCATTGAAGTGTTACTGGATAGTAGCAGTACTTGAGTTATCTTCTTTTCGTCTAAACACGCTCTGCAAAGGCTATGAATTGTGTGCCCCCCAAAAGTAATGGACAATTAAGTTTATTTCTGTCTGTCTCTTTCCCGATATCTAGTTGCGTGAACTTTTTCTTTTTCTGTTTCGGAGGCTCCCGCGCTGCTTCCCTTGTACCGCGCCGTGGTTGCTCAGTGGCTACGGTGTAAGGCTGCTGAGCACGAGGTCGCGGGATCGAATCCCGGCCGCGGCGGCCGCATTCCGGTGGGGGCGAAATGCGAAAACACCCGTGTACTTAGATTTAGGTGCACGTTAAAGAACCCCAAAATTTCCGGAGTCCTCCACTACGGCGTCCCTCATAATCAGAAAGTGGTTTTGGCACGTAAAAACCGATAATTCTGTTTTTTTTTTTTTTTTTTTTGCTTCCCTTGTAAAAAATTATTCGAGTCGGTACAGATGGTATGTATAGGACTTCAAAGAGATGCTGTTTTGGTGGTGGTGGCGGGTATTAGCAACAGGCTGGTTTATCCTATAGTGAGTGACGCCGGCTGTCGCCACCAACTGAGCGTCTCTTGCAGTGACAATGCATGGGCTGTGTTTCCACATCTGCCACGTGTAAACGTCTCTTCAGATGTTTTCCACTAGTCGATGTGGTGCGGCCACCGAAATCTCGATGCGAGCGCTCGCATTTCATCGATCCGAATCTGCAAGCGCGGAGAGCAAAAATGATCCGATGGGAGGGGGGGGGGGTCATACAGGAAGTTGTTGCTCACACGTCACATAAAACCTGTTCCGGAAACGGTGCCTGACCGTATTACCCTGCACGTATTACCCTCCGTAGAATACCCACTTATCAAAGGCAAACACGGCGGTAGCAACGCCACAATGCTGGCTGCTGTAATCGAAGTCTTTGTCCACTCTGGTTAAACCCTGCGCGGCAAGATGGCGCCACCAACTCGACCATTCACGCTTATACGTCTGCGGCATCTCGGTACTCCGTTAACTACAATACGCTTACTTACAACCTAAAGCTACGTAAGACCTCTATGTCTCTGGCTGCCTTAAGGGTGACGTGCGCTGCTTTCGCTTTTTCGGCCGTATAAAATATTTGAGCGCATTACGCTATAGCGCTCTGCGCTATGTGAAACAGCTATTGAATGTCGTCTGCTTCGGGGTGCCACTACAGCATGGTCATCGTCTCGTCCAACTGTGCAAACGAGGAGGTAATTTCAAGATGGCCACCTTTCTCTTGATTGCACCGATAACACTCCCGCATTTCGTCAGATATTTGTAATTCCTCGTTGATGCGTGCGATTGTTCAATTCCGTTCGCTGCTGGGGCCCCAGATTCCACGTCCACGACGTCCTGAAATTCAATAGGCCCATCGTAACAGAATTGCCAAATATTACGCGAGTAACGCTGACGATACCGATCAAGCGCGGTGATAACGGCGCGCGCGTCTATCTGAAATTCGGCATAAAGTCTTCTTGCTGCAACGTATCGAACGCAGGCGGCGGCGATATATGCCTTATCTCGCGTGAAACCGGATATTAGATGAAATGCGTCTCCATCCCGAGATGCAAATTGCGCACATCAACTGGAGGACCAAGAGAAAGAGGGAGAGCGAGAGAGCAAGGGGGAGTGAGTAGCAGACAGTATCTCGAGCCAGTAGTGTACAGCAAACGGGCAGCGTGGGTATAGGATGTCGCAGGCTGAGAGGAGGTATAATCCAATTCTGGCCAGCAGGCATTGAAGCTGCAGCGTGCTTTGACGCTGTTAAGATCGGCCCGCTGAGGTGCAAGTTTTGCTAGCCAGTTGCGACAGCGGTGTCAACTTTTCTTGGAAAGCCACCGTTACGCTCTAGCCTCGGCGCCGTTGTGACTAAACGTGATCGGCGGACCAACTATTGTTACTGAACCCGCCACCGCCGATCTGATCTGCTATGAGCGGGGGGAGTTGCCGAGGGAACGTCTCCGGAGGCCCCTTCCCACGCGCCATTCAAGACGCAAGACAATGGACAACCGGCGGCCGCGCTGCGTGGGTCAGCTCGGGGAATCGGATATGCCGTTCCTGACGTCAGCTCCGAGTTCTTCGAAGGCCGTCTGACGTCGGTTGGGGACCGTGAACCTCGCGCAAAGAGGTGTGTGTGTTAGCCCTCGTCTACGGTGCCTGGTCGAACGTTTCCCTCACCTTGGGATCGAGGGAGGAGCGAGTGCTTATAAACCGCTGTTGTTCGGCTGCTCAGTGAACTTTCTCTCGCAGTCATGCTAGACTGATGAACTGCAACGTCCTTATGTAGATACTGTAAATAAACCCATATTCCTCGCTCTCGATGAGAAGCAGTCCTTCCTTTCAACAACGTCCTCAGCGTGGATAAGTTGGACGACGGCATGGGCCAGCTACCACCTAATTCATGCCTGACTCCAATCTTGACAACTGGTTACGAGCGGTAGGATTGAGCCCCCCCCCCCCCCCCCCCCCCCCCAATCCTTACAACGGCTATATACAGCTTCGAGCCCAAGTAATGGGACGCATTTGGAACGCGCGTTTACGACTTGACACTATCTCGCGTCGACAAAAAAAAAAAAGACAGCTATGAAAACAACTATTATCGCTATAATTTAACACTCTGAATGCGAACCTGTGAGAAACGCAACGGCTTGCTTCGAGTGCAAAAATAAAAATTAAAAAGCGTGACTACGTTTTTATGATGATGATGACCTTATTTCTTGCTAGGGACGCGACACCCTTAGTCCAGGCTGTTTTCAACTTTTTCTTTGTGCCAGCTTCCCGCCAAGCTTTCAGTCAACATTTCGTTTGGGCAGTCAAAGTATAGTCTACATCGTTCCTATACTTCGATGCAGTTCGTTTTTGCTTTCCTAATATTTCAGGCTTACGGGGCACTATCGATCACGATCGAACCCGATCGGGACCGACTTCTTCGATCGCGATTGCCTCACTTCTGCCGCTTTTACAAAGCCGCCAATAGCTACATGGAGAAATTCGACCCACGCACGATCACGCCGACGGCAAACAAAAGTTCCCGTGCGCGCCTGTTATAAAAAACGCCAACAGTGCAAGAGAGGCTCGAGCGTGGCACTTGCCGGCATCGTTGGCCAGGTTGAAACCCGTCTATTGCGTGATATATAAAACCCACCACCCACCAACATCGAGCTGTCTGCTTATAGGCCGCTTCGTTCAGGGGTGCCGCAGTCACCTCTGCTCTTTGTTTCGCCCTCTATACACGGCGAGTATTGGAACGCACCCAACATGGATGTCGCATGCATGCTATACGTGTCCGAGTGCTTCCGATGCGGTCTATCTCTCTCTCTCTCTTTCTCTCTGCGGTGTCGGCGGTTGACGACAGGAAGGTTACGTGACGCAGCCAGGTGCTGAAATGGCTCTGATAAGAGGAGCGTGATCTTGTCTTCAAGGCTTTCTGTTCTCGCAAAAAGGCATTATCTATGCGTGGAAAAAGGAAAGCAAGCGAGCGTGTGCTCCGCTAATGTTCTTCTTTACTTGAGATGCTACTTGGGATGCAGCACATATGCTTAAACCCTCCCCTCCCCCACTCCATATGGGATTACACCATCTCTCTCTCTCTCTCTCTCTCTCTCTCTCTCTCTCTCTCTCTCTCTCTCTCGTCTTGCGTACTATACCATTTGGCGCTGTAGGCAGATTACGGGAAACGTGGCCTAAGACTTGGCGCCGGTATAATTGCGCTACGTGTGCTCCATTTCGTACATGACAGACAACGCTTCGAAAGGCTACACAGAGACCTTTTTTGGCTGCTCGCGTTCACGATCGAAATATAGTGCGCCACATGTGAAAGAAATGTATACGTATGCGTCGTGTAATTCAATGCAATATTCATCACCACCATGTAAAGCCAGAGCAGGCAATGAAGCCAAGGAAAGCACAGGGGTGATTAGCTGCGGTTGAAATTAAAATGTAGAAAATAATGAACAAAATGGGGGAGGAATGTGGATGAAAAAAGTACTTGTCGCCGGTGGGGACCGAACAGCATTTCTAAATGTACAACTTTCTTTCATTCTTGTTATTTTTTTTTCGACAATATGTATTCCTATGTGCCCGGCCTTCTGCGTTGCTTCTCTTCTATTTCTTTCTGGTTCTTTTTAATTCTTCCTATTTCTCTCTCGTTTTATTTATTTTTCGTTTTTTTTTTCTCTGCTTTTTTTTACGAATGTACTTCAGATTTAGCCTGATTTTGTTTGAATGTTACGTCCTTACTTTGTGACGGAAACATTAATATGCCAGTTCGACATGTTCCACTTCAATTTACTCAGCTTACGAATTCTGCAACCTTTTTAAGGCGAAAGCCTTAAGTTCCTCGTACCCCCCGATAGTCTGGAAAACGCGGCGTGCGGTACTGAAAGTCACGTGAGCTCCCCTCGCGCGCATGCGCGCTCGTGCCACTGCTCTGGCTCCGATGTTGTTCATCATGCCAAAAAAAAAAAAAAGAATGAAATGACAAAGTTAACTAAGATAGCGTTGATTCCGGCGCTCGAACCTACGACCTTCGGTGGGAGTCGATCCCTCGACCTTATTTGGAAGCCGAACCCACGACCTTCGGTCTTAAGGCGAAGTTAACTTAAGCACCGTTAATTAATATCGAGTTAATTAAGGCGCTCAAACCTACGACCTTTGGAGGGAGCCCAATCCACGACTTCTGGTGTTAATTAGGCCGAAGTTTAATTAGGGCCCATGTAATTATGGGGGCGTCAATTAAGCCTCTGAAACCCACGGCCTTTGGTGGGGAAAACAAGTAATAAGAAGTAACAACGCATTCGAACGAGAATGTCAAGTTATTTAATGGAGATCGCTTGAGCGCGCAGGCTTTCGTCTTCACTCCCTTAGGCGTATGCTAAAGTGATCTGTCAATTGTATTTATTTATTTATTTATTTATTTATTTAAGTTATCTCACAATATTGCATGCCTGATAGGCCCAAGCGGGAAGGGAATGTGAAAACAAAGATTAGTACAAATGCAGGTTCACAAAAACGAGTTCACATATAGCTCAGACGCGAGGAAAAAATATTTCAACGAACAAAGAGAACAAAGAGGTCTAAAGCAACAAACATTCTGTTCGAGTGTTTCGTGGAAATCGGCCGCCTCAAAAATGTATTTAGGAAGAACGTTACAGTCTCAAATCGTCTGTGGAAGAAATTTCTGTGTTCAGCAAATGTCGGTTTTAGTGCATGACCATTATCATAATTATTTGCTGCTTGTTGCGGTTGACGATTTCTCAAAATGCGGGACCATCGGAAAGCGATGCAGGCCTGTTAACAGATTTGTTATTTTCTAAACACCTGTCCGCTCTACACACTGAATGACATCTGTGGCATTCACTGTAAAATAATTTACACCCAAAAAAGTGAAAAAGGGTGTAAATGTGTCTATAACTCACACCCTTAGGGTGTTATCTATGTAACGGGCACCCTAAGGGTGTCAGTTATAAACATATTTACACCCTTTTTCACTTTTTAGGGTGTAAATTATTTTACAGTGTTATGGACAAACTTACGGGGATTTAGCTTCGGAAAGCTGTGTATGTATGCTCCTGATGTTGCGCCGACGTTAGTCATTGCCCATAGTCTGAATGGCTGTATAACTTGGGAGTTCTCTGTGCCGGCATAGTTGCCAAAATGTTTGATATATTAGTTATGAGCGACCGCATTTGGGAAGACCTTGATTTAGTGGTTTGCTGAGCTCTAAATTCTACGGCTGATCACGTGCTGTTGTACACATCCTTGTAATGCGCACCGTCACGATGTCGCGTAATGACGAGGTTATTTGAAATCGGCAACGTTCACCACATAAGACGCGCCAACTTCGCACGTAATCTCCAAACCGAGGACGAGAACTCGCAAGTCATTTCGTATGCACGAACGGTTCGCAAGAAGTGGCCCGATCGTGTCAAGCATGTTATGAAGCATATCTGTATATAGTAAAGGTGACAGGGCAGTGGTACACAGTGTATAAAAACGAGATGCGTCCTTAATCGAGTTTCCATGTGTTCTGTTAAATCTTGTTATTGTTGAGTTGTCCTGAGTCGTCTCTGGTATTTATTTCGTAATGGTTATGGTTCCTCGGACTTTGACATCTTCACACCAAGTACTCGCGATCGCAAAAATTTGTCAGATTTGTGGGACTTGAATTGTTTTACATTTGATACTTTCTATGCGCACCGAGTATTTTGCAGCGTTCGTTATCTGTGCATATATGCTTTGGGCGCCGCAATAAACGATCGAGTCCAGTAAAAAAAAAGTGACAGGTATATCGAAACATAACTATATATATATATATATATATATATATATATATATATATATATATATACGCAACTTAGTGGACAGCTCTGCGTTAAACTAATCTTTAATTACATTTCGGTTCGGTGCTATGTCTAGACGACGATCATAAAACGAACCTACGCTTTGGTGGTACGTGCAAAACGTCCGAACGCGCGCTTGCACCAAAAACCGGGGGGGGGGGGGGGGGGGGGGCGACGAAGAGGGGGCACACGCAGACCGGTGTTCGTAGAACGGCGCGCCCCCCTAACGGTTGTGGTGCAAACGGAGCGTTACTGAACGTGACTGCAGCCAGTAGTTATAGTTATCCCACAACGCCGCCGCGCCTCCTCTTAATTCCTACACCAACCTTCCTCCATTTCATTTTTCCTACCCTGCGTTAACGTTAGTGATATCAATGCTCGCGTTCTCTGGCGCGCATTATTTATTAACGCCGCTATTAAGGGCGAGAACGTAGTATACGCGGCCTTTTTATGTGTGCGCCGAAACGAGCTCACCACAACAATTGCTTCGAAGTGGGACAGACAGAACGGCGGCAGAGAATAGTAATAGTAATAATAATAAAAAATGGAGGAAAACTGATGCCGGCCTCACATTCGACCGCAACTGACCACCGCGGGTATAATACGCTCGACCCCGTCGTCCGCGCTCGTGTCCATCGACTCGCTTTAACGTGCGTCCAGAATCAAAAGCCACTCTTACGTGGCCGCGGGCTGTATACGGTAACGCGGCCATGCACACCGTGAGCGCGGCGCCTTCCCTAATCGCGGAGGCGTGGTCAAAAAAACGAAGCGACGCTCTCGGTATACGCTATATTCACGCGCGGACACCGATCACGTTTCTTCGTCGCCGCGGGGTGGAAAAGCGCGCGCGCGCGCGTCGGGCATGACTCCCCATAACTCGTCGCGATAAATAGAGGACAGCCTCGTATACGCGCGCACACACACCCGGAAACCGCGGCGGTGGGACCGCAACGCGCACGACGCGAACCCCGTATAAGCGACCCGGGCGCCGGTCAACGCGTGACGTACTACACGCGCAGGTGCTCACGAGCATGCCCCCGACACTCTCGACCCGCTCGCTACGCGCGCTATGGGCGACGATCGCGCACGGTTGACGGCGACGACGTGGGACACGCCCGCGCATCGCCACCGCAACAACCGAATACTTTAGCGCGCGCGCACACACACACACGCACACACAGACACACACGTCTATAGGTGCCTCGGTGTCGCAAATCTCTCTTGCTCGCGCTCTTTTTCCTCCCCCCCCCCCATGTTTTTCTTTATCTCGCTTCGGCGCTTTTGTATCGTGTGTATTTCTTCGCAGTGCTTCCTTTCTCACGCGCGCGCGCGTGTTTTTCTGAGGGGTTGTGCGCTGTCACCCCGACGCCTGCAGCGTTCCGCGGGTGCTGACAACAATACGCGTTTGCCAGATTAGGCGGCGTGTGTGTGTGTGTGTGCTTTCCTTTTCTTTTTCGTCGGCACTTCCGAGAAGCACTGCAGGGTTTTGTCGCCTTTGCCACTTCTTCTTCCTCGCTTTTATGTAGCGGCTCTACGCGACGTTGCCTCGCGGTTGTGCCGGTAGCGGCGGGGCCTCTCATTTCGGTTAATCGAGTAAACGTGTAAGCGACAAGGAGCGCGCGCGCTCTACAACCGGGAGTCGACGTGGGAAGCGACGGCACCGCACCGGTATAGCCGCCATGACGGGGGCCGCTCGCGTTAGCAGCGCCTGTGGTGCCATCTTTTTTTTTGTTTCCTCTAGACTCGCGTGGTGCGGGAGCAGCGTGATGCTAACAGCAGCAAAGTGGCGGCAAAAAGGAAAGTGGCTTGCTTCGTTAGGCTGATTAACCGCCCCGTTCTGATTGTCGCGTTGGCGCTCTGCCGACCCCACCACTACGCTATAGGCCACGGCGGCTTCTGTAAGCGCTTTGCTGGAAGCACGCGCGTGTGTGCGTGCGTGCGCGTTCTTGTAAAGAAAAAGCGGGGACGACAGTCGGCAGCAGAGCGAGTCGTCGTGATTGGGAAGCGAGATTGGTGCACGGGCGTACGTGGAGGACATTATCTCCGTGCGCGCTTTTACGCACCTGTCTTGCGTGGAACGCGTGGAGGAGGCTGGGAGAAGTCCGCTTCTGAAGTTATCTTATCCCCGGTGTGAAGAAGCCATTAAGGCTGCGAAATCTGCCTCGCTTTTTGAACTCATGGCTTTTCTCGTTCCTCTTTTCATTTCTACTCTTCTGTTCTTTCTTTTTAGTCAATTAGACCCTCCGTACTTGTATATTCTTCGTTCGAAGAGCATTACGTTGAAAAGGTGGCGCATCTTCACGGGCTCAGCGCCAATCTCTTGCAGCCGGTACTCGGTGCTGGACATTGAGATGTATATATAAGGTCGCACGTATGCGGCAGCTGTAGGTGTACGAATGCCCGAAGCTATTCGCCTGCAGCTCTGTACGCAAGGTTAACGGAGTTGTTATTGAATCGGTGGAACATATGCGGAGAAGAGGGTTCTCGTTTTAGATATGCTTACCACGCATGGCATGGGGACTAATGACATCCGATAAGCTTACAAAAAACTCATGGTACAGTGATTCCAGCAAGTGCAGCTCGCTTGTTCGTTGCTGTGTTTCTGTCAGTGGACGAATGAACAAACTGGGTGTGTTCTTAAATATACACTATAGCAGCGCACAGACGACGTCTGAGCAAAGGAACCTCGTAACACGGGCTTATTTTCTGCTTAACTTGCAATGCAAGCAATGTGAGCAATAAAAATGGCGTAAGGTGAAGGGTCAGAATGCTGAGGTTGCGTTCTAATGCTCACCGTAGACGGCTAAATAGACGACTAAGCGGGCAGCGGCCGTATTAAGTCTTTCTCCAATTCTGAGGAAGCCGGTAAAAGTAAAAAAAACGGTGCTGTGCAAGCAAGATGACGGCTGAGCAGAAGGCTTTGAATCTCGACGGAAAGGTCGTCTGCGCTCACAGGAAAACACTTAGACATGCCTTCTTACGCACCTAGCGTACGCTATAGGTTGCGGTTTTCATGGGTTCGCACACGCAAAATCTTGAAATACAGCGATAATGTGTGCCCTTATTAGCTTCTTGTTGTCGACACGACTTGGCGTCACGTAGCAGCGACATCTTTTAGAGGGTTTACAGTGAGGAGGGGGGGGGGGGGGGGGAGACTCAGTAAATATCTTGAAACTTGCAAAGCTCAGTCTTCGACGCTCCTAAAGTACAACGTAGTCCATCTTTACAAAACAAAAAATTTAGCAGGACCCAAGAAAATTCCGTCCAAATCCGTGACGTCATGGCTGAGCTGGTGCGGGGCTACGTCGCCACTCGTGTTTGCGTCTTTTCTGACTAACCAAGCCTCTTTCTCTCGCTAAGAGCGGCTTACTTTCTGCTATTGTAGAAGAGTAATTCACTAATACAGCTTAAGTTCTTTTTCTCTATAGTTTTCCTCTATTGAACAGGTGAGGGGAAGGAGGGAAATTAAGTGGAATTAGGAAGGTGAAGAAGAAAACTGCATATACTGTTTTCTACAGTGCTGTAGACGAAAGACGGGGTGTTTGTTTCGGCAGACGTATCTTGCCCCCCTCTCGAGCGCATGGCGCTCGCAACGAAGGCTGCCGCCAGGACGTCTAGACACGTCTTAATCGTAAATCCTCTGTTTCCCCACCCCGGGTGGCGTTTTCGGCGGCACACAAGCCCGGAAGAGGAGAAAGGGGGCGCTGCGGTCGCCTCGAAAGCTAACACAGGGGACGCGGCGGGGGGCGGGGGAGGGGTGCTTATCGCGCAAGCGGTGCTTTCTCGAGAAAGGTGTGAAGAGACGAGTACTGTTCGGTGCCAGAACGGGGTCCTCCGCTGTGTGTGCCCCGCAGGACAGTAAAGTCGGGCTCTCTGTTGGAATTCACTGCCGCCGCTTTCTCCCAAGAAAAGGAACCCGGGGTGGCCCCCGCGAGGAAAAGAGCTAGGCCCACGTTTTAAAGAGAAGGCGGAAGAGGGGGGAGGGGGGGGGGGGTGTAATTGACCACAGCGTCGGCGGCCCGACGCAGAAGTATTTCGCCTTGTTCGCGG
Organism: Dermacentor andersoni; assembly: GCF_023375885.2. Lineage (NCBI taxonomy): Eukaryota > Metazoa > Arthropoda > Arachnida > Ixodida > Ixodidae > Dermacentor > Dermacentor andersoni. Next base: position 104,059,688 of record NC_092816.1, read on the forward strand.
TCCTGTACGCTATACCTTCCGCATACCCCGACTACATTCGTGGTGCGGTGCAGTGAGGTGAAGCTTTAACTCGGCTCATTTCACAGCCGCTGAGACGGCGTCAAACCGATCCCTTGTGCCTGCGTTCCTTCTTTTTGCTTCTTCTTGGCGCGAGCTTTCGACAGGGGCTGGGTTGGGGAAGAAGTCGGAGACAGACCACCGGCCCGTTATCGGCGCTCGGCATCGGCAGTACCGTCGAAAAACCGCGCCGCGACGACTTGCAGCTTATGCCGGCAAGCGTCGTCTGCTTCGCTGTGACGAGGAATACGCCGGTCGGAACGAAGCAGGGGCGTGCTCTTCGTTGTATACGTCTGCACGGAGGTGTCTGCTCGGATTGTCTGTTGTACACGAATGTCCGGAACAACACACGGACTGCGGATGCGGCTATGGCTTCGGCCTGCCGAAAGAGACCCGCCACGCCGCCACACACCGACGGAAAGTGCGAGCAAGCCGCGCGTGTGAGGAGGACGTCCTTTATTTTTTTTTTTTTTCAGAAAGAAGATAAGATCTTGGAGAACCTTGTCGCCGCGTGGTTATCGGGTTCCGTGATTGTTTCTACGAAGAACGTTACGAGCTCAAGTCGAGGCGCCTCTGGGCGCACTCTCGCGTCTAGTGCGACTTTCTTTCTCTGTCATTCGCAGAAGTTTGTTTGTTCGTTTGTTTCTGCCTTCTGCTCATCTCAAGTTGTGCCAAGTGTCAGGAGGTGGTCGCGGTGATCTTGTTTGCGACAAGAGGCGATGCCTACGGGGCCCACACGAGAACGCACGTCTCGGTTCAAAGCCGACTCGGAAAGTACGTAATTGTGGGGCTGTATGGTGAAGCGTGGACCGTCTCGAATTGACTGGCGCCGCATGCCTTCCTGTGGTGCCTATAAGAAAGTAGCTTGAAGAAGCCAATGATCATGCAGCTAGCGATGGAAAGAAGAATGACAAGACGATGCCCTCCGCGACGGACCTCCCGAGGTCCTCCGAGCTGTGATGCAACGGGCTCGAAACATCGCCGGAATCATCTTTAGGACCCTGGACTGAGGGTTCCTCCCACACTGCTCTCGCCATTCAAATATTATTAATAAAGATGTTTTACTCTCAAGCGAAACACTAAGAGGTGAAAAAAAAAAGAGACAAGGGTAGGCATTAAAGGTGAAACGGGCATAGATAATGTTCTAGTTTAGATTTTAAAGGAAGTGTAACTATAGGCATGTAATGCGCAGAACCGATAACCTATTAGAAAAACACAACGGGCGCCACGGAAGGGACAGCACAGCTAAGGCTGACAGAGGATCAGATGTAATTGTGTGAATATCAAATCTTCAGGCTCAGGATATGTCTGGCTACCGCAAGGCAATGACACTCTAAATGTACGTAAGAGGCCTTAATACATCAATTTCCGCGTACATAGTAGGAACCCATTATACTTACATTACCTTCGAGCCCGCTTCGTTCAGGCTGGCTGTGAATTGCATCGCCAAAAGTAGCTTAATTAGGCATGTGCTACTACTGAAAATTGGGCACATTCACACACATCGCAGAGCCACCTTTATTCCTGCTTTCACCTAAATGTTTTCAGCAGTTTTCGCGAATCTGGGTGTTTGCAATGGCCATAATAAATAAAATATTTTCCTGCCGAGAATGAGTGGCATGTGCAAGCGTCACATGAATCTATTTGTTTAAACCACTGTAACGAATCACTTTTTTTTTTTTTTGCGTTGTAGCGTATCACGGAATGCTTCTCGGTCCTTTGCTTCCGGAACTTAAACTCGTCGCATTTCGCATGCGGTACATACGCATGGGTCTTCGAAGTAGCTTCACCACCCGCGCAGTTCTGCTATCCGGACATATCTAACCATCGTGTTGAATGACATTAGGTGCAGTGACGGAGTTTTTTCGCACGAGAGCTCTAATCGCCTATCGCCTTGAGCATGCAGGCCGGCTACAGAAGGCTTCTTCCTGTAAGTCCAATTCTCTCAGCATTATATAGAATGAAACAGGTTTATGTTGATGACAGTCTTTCAGGGACTCCTCTGCATTGTTTGGCCACATAACACTACGCCTCCGCTATGTATAAGCTGCTTCTTGCTGTGCCGCAATGTCACGCTGTGTAGCTCGGATTGAACTGAGCTGTTGTTGAGCTTGCAGACCACTGGGACCAAAATGGGTGCTGATGTACCCGCGAGAAATTCTTCTCATTCTAAACTTGGCTTCGCCGCATACGTGATTTGCCCAACTAGCGTCGGCACTGGCCAGTGCTAAACTAAAGAGCGAACGTACAAAGTGCACAAGGTAATACTAAAAATTTCCAGGTAATTACATCATTTGGAAGCCACGTTGATAGTATCTGTCCCGCAATTATGCTAGCTGTGAGCCGACTTAGAAACCGGGTGTTCTGTCATTAGTTTGGCGTTTTGCGGTAAAGCTAAGTGAATATTAAGAAAACTGCACTAAAGAGATGTAGTTGTAATCACATGCCATAACGCGCATCCAGCAATCCTGTCTTCATTTCTGTTTTCAATGCATCGTTGTATCTCTCAGTATTTAATAACTCATTGCTTATACTTCCCAACAAACAAAGAAATATATATGTGACAAAGATTTATTTGTAATTAAATAGAAAATAAATCGAGAGATATAAAGTCAGCCTTGTTGGAATCGCACCGCTGGCCCGAGTTGTTGGGGTCTCGGTGCTGACGCCCGTTATTGCCAATGGGTCGCAAGCCCCAAGGGTAGCGTTGGCCTGGCGGCCTGGGGCACTGGAAGCATCCGAAGGTCCCGGCAAAGCATGAGAAGACTGGTAACAGAACAACTGGTTTATTCTAACATAGCAAAAGAGCGGCCGGTCAGGTCGACCGGAGTGGAGAGACGGGAGAGCACGTAACTCAACAGTACAAATCGGAGCCTCTCTCCTGGCGTCCGGGGCAGCTGCTCTTATACCCTCGGCGTCGCGGTCCAAAAGGGAAGGGGGGAAGGTCACGGGATGAAGGTCACGGGACGGCGCAGCAGGAGCCCACGACGGCGCGAGCGGTTGAGCCGAGAGATCTGCTGAACCGAGTGTAGTGACGCATCGCCAACCTTCACCCCCACGACGGCGTGAACAGTTGAGCCGAGAAACGTCCAGGCTCCTCATTCGGGGAACTCCGCTCCCCGCTGCCGCGCTTTGACAAGCGAGGGCACACACACACCGCACACACGAAGACACGTGGCACTGAAACACGCCTGGACACGCTTGGCGGGTAGGCGTTGAGGCGGCGTCGGACGGGCCAAAATGTCCGCCGCTTTGAACAAAGCCCCGGCGTCCGTTGCATCCGCGCCGGCATTACCGCGCGTTGTAGGCGAAACATAACAGACCGCCCCGCCGGGGGAAGGAGATCCCGATGGTCAGGGGACTGCATCCGCTGTCCGGAGGGATGTCGCTCGATGATGCTCATAACCGAAGTTGGGCGTCCCTGGGCGTTTCTTGAGCGCAGCGCACAGAGAAGGCCTCGTTCTCACGTTCAGGTGCACACAGGACACTGCAAAGTGACTTCGGGAGAGTTGACATTTTTGTTCTCGTTTTCGGCAAGCGATAGAACCACGCCAAAAGTCAACCGCTCAGTCAGCAAGCACGGCACAACCCTCACTAAGCCCTGCCAGGCTCTTTCCCCTTTTTTTACTGCTGCCTAGTTCCTTACAGTAGTTTAGCAGCACTCAGAACGCGTCCACAAATCGGAAAATTGCACTAGAAAGCACATCATCACTTTGAAACACTACACAAAAGCAATAAGTTAAAAAAAAATCCTGCCTCAGGAAGAAAAACATCAGTAACAAGCAATTTTGAGGCTGATTCTCACGTTAGGGGCTTCGACTTAAGCCATCGGCGTTACCGTTGAGACTCCCCTTTTTGTAACGCACCTCAAAGGAATATTGTTGCAAAGCGAGGCTCCAGCGCAGGAGGCGGCCATTTTTGGGAGAGATGGTCTGCAGCCATTGGAGAGGGCAGTGATCCGTTTCAATGATAAACCTCGAGCCGGCTAGGTAACATGACAATTTCTGAACGGCCCACACGATACACGCACACTCTTTCTCGGTGGCGCTATACGCCTGCTCACGACTCGTCAGCTTACGACTAGCATACAGGACGGGGTGTTCTACTTCTCCATTTTCCCGTTGGCACAGTACAACGCCCATGCCTCGCTCACTAGCATCACACTGAACAACGAACCCTTTTGAGTAGTCGGGCGATCGTAGCACAGGCTGGCTTGTTAGGGCGCTCTTTAGGGCGCTAAAAGCTCTTTCCTTTGTCTCGTCCCAGACGACTGTTTGCGGCTCTGTCTTTCTTAGAGCATCCGTCAAGGGAGCCGCGATATCAGAGTACCTGGGGATGTACCTCTGATAGTAGCCGGCGACACCTAAGAACGACCGAATATCGGTCTTCGTGCGCGGTTGCGGGAAGTCTCGCACAGCGGCCACCTTTATTTCAGAGGGGCGGCGTCGACCCCGACCAATCACGTGTCCGAGGTAGACAACCTCGGCCTGTGCTAACTGGCACTTGGGAGCCATGACTGTCAAGCCCGCATCGCGCAGGCGGGTTAGCACTGCCCGCAAGTGCGCCATATGCTCAGGCCAGGATGCGGAGAATATCGCTACGTCGTCTAGATACGGTAAAGCGAATTCTTGCTGTCCCCGCAACACTTTATCCATGAGGCTTGAAAAGCAGTATGGCGCGTTCTTCAAACCAAAACTCAAAACTTTAGGACGGAATGTCCCCATTGGTGAAATGAACGCCGCATACCTACTAGCCTCTTCTGTAAGTGGAACCTGCCAATAACCCCTGACAAGATCTAGGGTGGAAATAAACTGAGCGCTACTCACTCTCTCAAGGCGCTCCTCGATGTTAGGGATCGGATAAATTTGATCCTTAGTGATGGAATTAAGCCTGCGGTAGTCGACGCAAGGACGAGGTTCCTTGCCCGGTACCTCAACTAAAATCAAAGGGGAGGTATAATCACTCTCACCCGCTTCAATAACACCGAGCTGTAGCATTTTCTTTACCTCAGCCTCCATAATATCGCTCTGGCGGGGTGACACCCGGTACGCCTTGGATCGTACTGGCTCTGGGGAGGTAAGTTCTATGTCATGAGTAAGGACAGAAGTCCTACCAGGCCTCTCAGAGAACAGACCTTGAAACTCTTGTAAGAGCTGGTGTAGTTCGGTTTTCTGCTCAGGCGACAGCGATGCTTTACTTATTAAGTCACTAATGACTTGATCGGTGTCTTTCCTGTTCGTCACTGAGCCTAGTCCCGGAAGCTCGACCGGAAGCTCTTCTAACTTTCCCGCATCGGGAATTTCCTCTCCAGTATCTGGTGCCTTTAACGCTACAGGCTCAATTTTATCCCGTTCGGGCGTGCTCCGAATACCAGCTTGCTGCGCCTCTGACCCTTTTTCATCGTTCAACAACGTCGGTCCCGCATCTACCGCCTTTGCAGCGAGCTCCCGAACCTTCGATCTGGTTAAGGCCTGAACGCTAGCCTCACCAAACAAAAGCCCCTTCTCGCGCAGGAGGTGATCGGACCTGTTCGAAAATAGGTACGGGTACTGGGGGGGCAGCATAGATGACACTGCGGCCTCCGTCTCAAGTGCTCCGAAAGGTCCTTCAATAAGCACTTTTGCTACCGGCAGACACACGCTATGAGCTTCCACTGCTTGCTTGATCCATGCGCACTCGCCCGTGAACATATCGGGTTCTACGTAAGAGGGGTGAACTACATCCATTGTAGCTGCGGAATCGCGAAGCACTCGGCACTCTTTCCCGTTCACGAGGAGGTCTCGCATGTAAGGCTCGAGAAGCTTGATGTTCTCGTCAGTGCTGCCTAATGAAAAAAACACGACTTTTGGTTTTGTTTCTGGGCACTGCGCCGAAAAGTGACCCGGCTTCTGGCACGTATAACAAACGCGCGCTTGCCTCATCTCGAACCGCTTTCTGCGTTCGGCTTCGGTTGCCGCCGTCTCCGTACGTTCGGTCGGACTGCTTTCACTCGCATCCGCACTACGTGTATCCCCCTTTGCTCTCATGGGTGTGAACTTCGGCCTCTCAAACTTGGAGCCAAATTCACCCTTTTGACCGTCCTTAGCTCCACGAGCCCGACGCGTCACAAACTCCTCGGCTAACTCAGCGGCTCTAGCCACCGTACTAACGTCTGGCCTATCCAAGACCCAGTACCGCACGTTCTCAGGTAACCGACTATAAAACTGTTCTAGCCCGAAACACTGCAGAACTTTCTCGTGGTCACCAAACGCTTTCTCTTCTTTGAGCCACTCCTGCATGTTTGACATAAGCCTGTACGCAAACTCTGTATATGACTCACTTCTGCCCTTCTCATTTTCCCGAAACTTCCGACGGAACGCCTCCGCTGACAGCCGGTACTTTTTTAGCAGACTCGATTTCACTTTGTCGAAATCCTCTGCCTCCTCTCTCTCCAAGCGAGCGACTACGTCGGCCGCCTCGCCGGGTAGCAAAGTGAGCAAGCGCTGTGGCCACGTTTCCCGAGAGAACCCCTGCTTCTCGCACGTTCGCTCAAAGTTAACCAGGAACAAACCAATGTCCTCTCCAAGCTTAAACGGCCGCATCAGGTCAGTCATTTTGAACATTACTCGTTCTCCTGCACCGTGTGCCTGACTTCCATTACGAGCGCGTTCCATCTCTAACTCGAGACGCTTCATTTCCAAAGCGTGTTGACGGTCGCGCTCTTCTTTTTCTTTCTCTTTTTGTTCTTTAAGTTCGCGCTCATCTTTCTCTTTCTGTTCTTTTCGTTCACGCTCATCTTTCTCTTTCTGTTCTTTTCGTTCACGCTCCTGTCTTTTTGCCGTCTCCCTCTCCTCAATGGTCTCAAGGCATTCCGACAGCTCGTCATCCTCAGCTTCTAACTCAAGAATAGCCCTTAGCAGTTCTGGTTTTCTGAGTTTGTCTGAGACATCCAGACCCAACTCTCTCGCAAGCTCCAACAATTTCGGTTTGCGCAACGACTTCAAATCCATGGCTGCTCTGAATGCTGCTTTCTCTACTGCCTACTATTGTCTTGCCGCAAACTAACCCGGTAGCAACGACAACCACAATTACCAGCTCTGTTTCTAACACTAACAAAAGCCTGGCAAAACTCAGAAGAAGAAAGTCCCGCACTCACCAAACCTCGCAGCCAAGAATTCAGCGCAGTCGTTCCGCTGCAGGCAACCAGTCATCACACAGGGCTCGTTGCGCTGCTCCCGGATGGTCGTTGTGCTGCTCAGCATACAGTCAACCGCATTTCTTCGCTGCTGGCCTCCGTTGTCGCGATCTCACCGCTGGCAACCAGATGTTGGAATCGCACCGCTGGCCCGAGTTGTTGGGGTCTCGGTGCTGACGCCCGTTATTGCCAATGGGTCGCAAGCCCCAAGGGTAGCGTTGGCCTGGCGGCCTGGGGCACTGGAAGCATCCGAAGGTCCCGGCAAAGCATGAGAAGACTGGTAACAGAACAACTGGTTTATTCTAACATAGCAAAAGAGCGGCCGGTCAGGTCGACCGGAGTGGAGAGACGGGAGAGCACGTAACTCAACAGTACAAATCGGAGCCTCTCTCCTGGCGTCCGGGGCAGCTGCTCTTATACCCTCGGCGTCGCGGTCCAAAAGGGAAGGGGGGAAGGTCACGGGATGAAGGTCACGGGACGGCGCAGCAGGAGCCCACGACGGCGCGAGCGGTTGAGCCGAGAGATCTGCTGAACCGAGTGTAGTGACGCATCGCCAACCTTCACCCCCACGACGGCGTGAACAGTTGAGCCGAGAAACGTCCAGGCTCCTCATTCGGGGAACTCCGCTCCCCGCTGCCGCGCTTTGACAAGCGAGGGCACACACACACCGCACACACGAAGACACGTGGCACTGAAACACGCCTGGACACGCTTGGCGGGTAGGCGTTGAGGCGGCGTCGGACGGGCCAAAATGTCCGCCGCTTTGAACAAAGCCCCGGCGTCCGTTGCATCCGCGCCGGCATTACCGCGCGTTGTAGGCGAAACATAACAGACCATACCAGCAGTTAGGTAGGTATATAGCATTAGCTCCTCCTAGAACAGCATAAAGAAGCTAGAGAAAATGATAGTTATCATTACGTAACGCAACTGCTTGACATATTGTCGCACAGTCGCATCTCTTTGTCTCTGAAAGCTAAATCACGTCGACGAGTGAGGCTGGTCTCAGGAAGTGTCGTAGAATTAGGCCGTGGTGGCTCAATAATATTCTATCGTCGTGAGATAAAATCTCGCATTACCCGTGAACGTCGTTGTCAATTGGCTAAAACTGCGCACCCCCCCCCCCCCCTATTGTAGAGCACCGATAGAAGCAAGACACAGATAACCGAGATCTTCTTTCGCGTCCCTATAAATAGATCTGTTCCTAATTGTTTCGGTGCACCCACAAGCATCACCACGATCGAGCGCGAGGAAGCAAGATAATCCCGCCACACCAACGTACGTTCATTTGCAAAACATTCGCGCCGCCGCAGATCAACGTTTTCGAGGGAAAAGAAAACACCAGACGCCTCGGCCGATGGCCCCTGGGAAACCGTACAGCGGCTGCATGTGTGGTCACATGCATACACTCTTTTAAAGCCGCGGCGAGAAAGAAGGAAAGAAAGAAAGAAAGAAAGAAAGAAAGAAAGAAAGACAGAAGAGCGACACGAATGACGCACTTCACGTCATTTTCACACGAACCAGCAGCAGTTCAATGGTTACGAAGGCCGGGACAGACGCGCACTTCGCATATAACTGCAAAAAAAGAAGAAAAAAGAAGGCGGCGGAACAATGTCCAGCGTGCTACACGTGTCCATACGGGCGCTGCGGGCAGTGGTCCAGCGGCGGCTCGCGACATGTGTTGCCTTGCGACAAGATCGCCAAGAAGACGCGACGCGATGGATGCTCTCTGTCGCGACCATCCTTAAAAAGAACGACCCGCGGCTGCTGCTGCTGCTGCTGCTGCTGCTGCTGCTGCTGCTGCTGGTGTCGCGGAGATGACGCCGGCGATTGGCGCGAAGCGCCGGTCACTAATCAAAGAGCGCGCTCGTAGAGGACATAACAGCGGCTATATGTACGAGGAAAGCGGATCGGCCGAGCATACCGAGAGAAGGGGCGAACGGGCGACTGGCGCAGCTGCGTTTTCCTTTCTTTTTGCGGCTTCTTTCTTTCTTTCTTTTTGTTTTTCTTTTTTCGCGGTGGTGCGAAAGTACGCTCGAAATTTGCAAGGCACCACTTATCAAAAGAGCACCCCGATGTCTTGAGCCGATCCTTGTTAGGCTTCGCGACGAAGAATGAGAAGAAAGAAAGAATGAAAGAAAGATTTACGGAGGAAGGAACTGGAATACAACTCGCGGGACGAAGCTGGCATGGAGCGGGGCGAAGGACTCCTTCAAGGTTATATGTGTACAGCCAGTAACAAATCGCTTTAGACTTCGCCATTGGCACAGTAGTTTCCTTCTGTTGTTTCAGCGTTCTGGGTGGCGCATAGTGGCACGTAGGGATGTTATGCTACTTCGGTGTTCGCGCTGTACTAAGTGAAATATGAGTCGATTGCTTGGTGTTGCTGTAACAAAAACGAGAGAGAGAGAGAGAGAGAGAGAGAGAGAGAGAGAGAGAGAGAGAGAGGACGTTAAAGACGCGATTAAAAAGCCCGGGCCGCGGGCTGTGTCACGTGTGGTTGAGAAGTGCGTTTAATAGCTGTGAGAATTATATTCCCCTGCTGTCCTCCTTTCGTTAATTTCTGTCCTCCTTTCGTTAATTCCTTTCGTCACGGTTTCGACACCGGACGCGTTCCGACGGGGCCGGAATGAAAAAAAAAAAAAAAACGCCCGTGTAACCGTGCACTGGGTTCCTGTTGAAGAACCCCAGGTGGTCAAAATTAATTCGGAGTCCCCCGGTACAACGTGCCCTTATAATCAGATAATTGATTGGCTTTTCAAAGAATTCAAATTTAGCGTCGAAACCGGCGGCATATTCGTTGGCAAAACTACAGATGTCACAATGAATAATTAAGCAAACATACGAAGATATCATGTTAATGTTTAACAGTCTCGGAAGAGAACAGCAGTTTACGATAGGTATAGCGAGGCACTGGAAGTAGTAAGGGAATACACCTACTTAGGACAGGTAGTGACGGCGGATCCGGATCATGAGACTGAAATAATGAGAAGAATAAGAATGGGCTGGGGTGCGTTCGGCAGGTACTCTGAGATCATGAACAGCAGGTTGCCATTATCCCTCAAGAGAAAAGTGTGTAACAGCTGTGTCTTACCAGTACTCACGTGCGGGGCAGAAACCTGGAGGCTTACGAAAAGGGTTCTACTTAAATTGAGGACGACGCAACGAGCTATGGAAAGAAGAATGATGGGTGTAGCGTTAGGGATAAGAAAAGAGCAGATTGGGTGAGGGAACAAACGCGAGTTAATGACATCTTAGTTGAAATCAAGAAAAAGAAATGGGCATGGGCAGGACATGTAATGAGGAGCGAAGATAACCGATGGTCATTAAGTGTTACGGACTGGATTCAAAGGTAAGGGAAGCGTAGCAGGGGGCGGCAGAAAGTTAGGTGCATGGGCGGATGTGATTAGGAAGTTTTGCTGGGACAACATGGCCACAATTAGTACATGACCGGGGTAGTTGGAGAAGTATGGGAGAGGCCTTTGCCCTGCAGTGGGCGCAACCAGGCTTATGATGATGATGATGATGGTGGTGGTGGTGGTGGTGATGATGATGATGATGGTGATGATGATGATGATGATGATATCAATCAATCAATCAATCAAACGAAGGTGGAAGGTGAGTCTACAGGGACACCAATTCAATGTAGAGGGTTAAGTGCTTGTTTTGTACTTATCAGTGAGCTTTTCCTTTTTCTTTTTGCACAAAAAGACGCATATTTAGCGGAGAAAGCGACGACCAAATTTATCTTTATTGAAAGCTTTCTTCGAGCTTTCATGTCTGAAATGACGCGCTAGGCAGCGGACAAAGCAAACGCAAAGAATGCCGAATAATATGAGAGCGAGATACAAGAAAGGAAGCAGATTGTGAGGTTAGCCAGAACCGAAAATTCATGTTGATACACATGGGGATGGGAACACAGACAGAAAATTAGGCAGAAACGTTGGAAGGGTGACTGTCAAATTTGAACGATATAGCGTGTCGGTATAGATATGTAGATGGAGTTAGCTCTATTGGGTGTAGCGCTGCACAGCCACCAACTATAGCAATCCGCCGGTTACACACCACATAAAAACCATTTCTAGCGCAACTATGTATACACACGTGCACGTATTTGACACACAAGTCGCCTGTCATGAAGAATATCGACAAACCTAGCAGGCCCTATAGTATGCCTGCTCTTCATGACAGGCGACTTGTGCGTGACATGCAGTTCCTTCATAAAATTGTGCGTGGTTGTGACCATTGATTGTGACCAGTTATTGACGTCACTGCGAATTCGTGTGCCTCATGCAAAAGCCGCCAAATGTTGTGGTACATTATGTCCTAAGGTGGGTGCCATTTTGTCCCATGACTTGTTTGCAGATCACCTATAATTCATCCTTTCGTAGCACGGGCATATTTGCCTAAACTGCTCTTTTTCGTCGCTCTGTTTAGATGATTGTTTTATTGTCTATATTGTCCTTGTGATTTTTTTTTCTGCAATGTACCTGGTTCATGTCATAGTGTTTGTATCTGACTTAGTGTTGCGCTCGTTTGTGCCAATGACTTTGAGGCACACTCAACATACGATGTCTATCTATCTATCTATCTATCTATCTATCTATCTATCTATCTATCTATCTATCTATCTATCTATCTATCTATCTATCTGTCTGTCTGTCTGTCTGTCTGTCTGTCTGTCTGTCTGTGTCTGTCTGTCTGTCTGTCTGTCTGTCTGTCTGTCTGTCTGTCTGTGTGTCTGTCTGTCTGTCTGTCTGTCTGTCTGTCTGTCTGTCTGTCTGTCTGTCTGTCTGTCTGTCTGTCTGTCTGTCTGTCTGTCTGTCTGTCTGTCTGTCTGTCTGTCTGTCTGTCTGTCTGTCTGTCTGTCTGTCTGTCTGTCTGTCTGTCTGTCTGTCTGTCGAAATCGGCTTGCAGTATACAGCCATTTCTATTCTGTGTGTACTACCCCTAAACAGATGTGTGCAAGCGGCTGGCTCTGTTCGCTGCGATATTACGCATTGAAACGAGAAACGACGGCACCTATAAATATTCCCACTACGACTAATTATGCGCCTTCCAGCTTACGGCAGCTAGCTGGGCGAGTCGTTACAGCTGCATAATTATTACACACAGCGCGCACTAAAAGGCACGGACGAAGAATAGAGACGAAACACGAGTGCTGACTCACGACTAAAGGTTTATTGCGTTTAAACAGCCAAATAGGAAAAAAAAAACACATGCGCACACTCGCGCACCATACATTCCCTCAACGAAAAGCAAAGCAAGAAAGGCGAGCGCTAAAGCAAGAAGTCCGATAACTTTAACGATTAGAAATTTTTTGTTAAAGAGAAGCTTACTATGATTACCACCCTCCCGATGTTTGGCGCGTCTGCACAGTCAATTTGACGCCGCGTAATATATATATATATATATATATATATATATGTATATATATACATAGCACGGTGGGCCGATATGAAAAAGGGGTGCTGCCGCCACCGGCTATACAGTGTAACCTGCGGTCGCGCGGGTATACCACGTTCTTCGTGGTTTTGCCGGTACGCATGTAATAGCTACGCTGCAGAACGCGGTTCAGATGATTACTAAAGTACCTGCGCGTTTACCGCCGAAGCCATCATCACATAAGACATTCTGCAATGGAAGGAGAACGCGAATGGGTTCTTGCGCGTGTGCTTGGGCGTGAAATAAAACTGCACGCATCGATGTGTCCATTTGCACAGCATTTGACCGAACCGTTTCAAGACAGATTCGCCCAATTGTTGATCCAAACAAGCCCGTTGAATGTGCTGTAACCTTCTCTCTCTCGCTCTCTCTCTGTCTGTCTGTCTATTTTTCCCCGCTGTTTATTTGATGTCCTAGATTTTGACTCACAGAGAGGGCACAGGGAGTCACCTAGAGAGCTCGAGAACGTAGATCTCTCTGTCATTAATTATCAGGGAAGTGAAAGGCGTGACTCTGTAGGACATAATAAAACATGATTACTAGCCTAACACGACAGGGACTAAAGAAAGAACGTGGGACAACGCTAGTTACGAACTAATGTGACGGTTACCAACAGGCCCAGCTTTCTGTCTTGATCTGCAAGACGCGCAAAGCGGCGGTGATTCGAGAGGCCGGATGGAAGTGCTAGAGTCGGGCGACAGGTGGCGCCTGCTGCCGCGTTCTTCTTCGCGCGCTGGTCTCGCCGTGTCAGCCAGTCGAGCCGCACACAGAAGAGATAGAAAAGAGAGAGAAGAGGGGGGGGGGGTGAGGGACGGAGGACGGGGAGAGTGGAGACACGCACATCGGCCGCTATCGGCTGCTGACCGCCGCCCGCAGATCCATCCGTCTTGCCAGAGATCACTACGGAACCGCTCGCAGTGCGAGCGGAAGCCTGCGCGTAGGCTCCGGGGCTATCTATACCTTTGAGACACATTCGTGAACTACGGCATACTGCAAACCAGAGGGGACAGAGGAGCGAACAGGAGTGCTGAACGATGCCGCCTGTTCAGCGCTCTGTTCATTCGCCTCTGTTCTTGTTGCACTGTCAATGAAGACGTTAAGCCGTGTTCTACCGAAAAGCCTAATTATGCGCCATTAAACTTCTCAATCCTCAAATCAACTTCTCAAATATTATAATTAGATGAAAAGTGTCAATGAGAAAATTGTAGAGCGACATGAGAAACTCCCGGTACAGCTTTCTGTTGCTCAATACGTGCCACATAAAAGTGTTTTTCCGAGCGTGCAAGAAGCCTGTGAATACACGCAAAGTACCTCGAGCGGCCAGTCGCGGGGCAATTTTTCGTGCATTTGCGGGCTTCTTTCACGCTCGTGAAAACACTTTTACCTAGCACCTGTTGAGCAACAGAAAGCTGTTTCGGGGGTTTTTCATCTTATTCTAGAATTTTCTCATTGCCATTTTAAATATAATTATAATATTCTGGAAGTTGATTAATTAATTAAGGATAATTACCTTATTAGGCGGAATGAAAAATATAACTCGCACATTTTTAAACTCTGGCTAAAGTTAGGTGGGACACCCTGTAAAGGCCTTCAGTCTGATACAAGTGGTATAGAGCATGTTAATGAGTTGACAAATTTCCTGGCGCAGTTATCGTTGAGCTTCGTTGCGACCTGCGCGTCAGACTCAACAATATATACAGAGAAGGTTTTGACCGTGCAATTGCGTCGCAATAAGGGCGTGTTTAACGCAGCGTTCTCGATATTCAAACACTCCATAAACATTCGTAATGCCGTACAATGTTTGTTACGCCCTTACAGACCTCCACCCATGTCTATCGAGCTGAATGGTAGTTGTGTGCAGCTGCTCAAAATTTCTCGTACTCGTTGTACGCTCATGCAGCTATAGGTACAGCACGCGCACCAGCACTGAGCGACTAGTGAATTAACCGCGATTCGCTATGTAACCTTTAAGTAACTGCGTTATAGGCCACATGTTGCCATTGCGCAATGGAAGCTGATCAATTATCCTGTAAGCGGCAACGGACCCTTTGAATATGTGATGATCACGTTCATCGGAATGATCAACTAGGGTCTGCTAATGAACTTTTAGTAATCGCTATGTGACACATGCTCGATTCGCGCAAGGGATGTTTGTTATTGTTCGACGCAAATACATCTTAGTATGGCAATTCTGAGACTATCGTCAATTCCGAGGTATTCTTCCGGAGGTTGCAAGGAAATACATCGGCTTTCGGATTCGTTTTGCCTCGCATTGCGAAAGCGAAGGTTGTTTTGGGAAAACATCAAATGGAACACTGATGCATTTCACCGCATGTCTGGAAAGCCAAGTCTCCGAAATTGGTACTCTTCTCGGGATTTCTATTATAAACGTATACATGCCTTTAGATGCTGGCAAAAAAAAAAAAGGATATTATATTGCCTCCGCTGCAATGGCTAAAAGTTATGGCTCTTTACATATGAAAGGACTTGGTATAAGATCGCCAACATAGGTACGTCTACATACACACTCACAGCTCCATGCAAACCATTGGTGTTGCTCAAGTATGAATTATGCGTATTACATATACCAATCTGTGTCATCAGGAAGGTCGCGCGTTGCTGCGTTCCCTGTAGGTAAACCGAAATTGAGTGACAAGCATCACGACGTATAGTTGTCGAGTGCTCCCTATAGCGCGTGCTAACCATTTACGTTCTTTTCTTTTATCTTGTCTTTTTTCCATCATATTCCTGCTCATTTAGCATTTCACTCGCTGCAGCTATACCCAGACAGAGGTTACGGTAGTTAGCCTCCCTGCATATCCCTCTTATTTACCCGTATCCTGGTATACCATAGTCGATGTCACACACTCTGCCTTTCAAAACCGCGTTGTTATAACGGCTGATTTTGCGTCACCGGATGGAAACGTGCTGCTCGCGTGTTCGGAATTATTGCGCAAGCACCGCACCCCGTGAGGCTTCAGAGAAGACGCCCCCGCCCAGAGCGACGTCGCCGGGCAAAACTCGCAGCTCGGAGGAAAGGGGAAGGGGGAGGAGGAGTGGTAGAGGAGGGGCGCGGGGCTATCGGCGGGAATCCCTCCTGATAGATGGCGACGCGGTAGCCGCGACGGCCGCATGCAGGGACGGGACGGGACCAGGCTGCAGAGCCCGTGCCACCAGCGCTATGGGGCCCGCGATAACATCTCGCGCGCGCATGGAGCAGCATGATTTATGTGGCGCTCATGATGGCTATTAGAAGCGCCCCGCTGCGTCGTCGTCGTCTCGTCTCGTCGTCTGCTCGCCGCACGCAGCAGCCCCGCCGTCGTCTGCTTTTCCCCGCGTCGTCGTCTGCTGCATGCTGCCACCGTGGTGGCAGCGCTGCTTTGGCGTATATGTACACTACGTGCTCACGCTCGCACGAACGAACGAACGCTTATACGAGGGTGTGCGTGCGTGTTACCTTGTTCGCCATTCGCTGACTACGCTGCGGTTCCTGTATACATCGATCACGCCGCAGACGCGCCGTCATTATGCACGCGAGCGCGTTCGTGAGGGTTCGTTCCTTCGCCCTCGCCTTCTGTATCCTCCTTGCACCAGCTTTGCGTGGGATGCAGCAGTGTGTACTGTACCAGCGTATAGGGCCGCTGCCGCGGCGCTTGGCGACGTATAAAACCGCTTTATGGCTTTTCGAAGCTCGATGCGACCGATGGAGCGCGCGCCGTTGACTTGACGAGCGCGTTGCTGGCCGCATGGCTTGACCGGCCGGCCCCGGTGCGATGCGAGCGAAGTCGTTGTGTTTCGGCGAGAGTGAGCGAGAACGGTTGCACCCGCACGGGCGCGCTTTCGCTCGCCGCTGCGAGTGTGGTCGTTCGCGTGCGTTGGTAATCGTTGATAATCGTTTATTCGCCGGTTGCAGCCCGCGCTGCCACCGTTTCCGCGCGGGGATATCGAAACGTATGCGGGTGTTCGTCTTTGCTTGCGTTTGTTGCATTCGTTTTCTTCTTCAGAAGAGCGTACAAACGCGCCGCGCTCTCATCGATTTGCGTGGCGAAAGCGAACTGGGAGACGGAAAGTCCTGCTCTCGCGCGGCAAGCGGTTTGTCGGGCTTGTGTGATCGCTGTTCGATAGAACAAAACGACCATGCGTCTTTATGCGGTGGCCATGTCCCGTTTTCCGAAATCGCTCGGTCGGTTAAACGTGCACGCCGCGTAGAAGAAAGCAAAATGGACAATAAAGGAACGACAAAGCGCTGGAGAGTGCAGCGCGTGAGCCCTGCTTTCTGCCATGCAAATACAGTCCATACCATAAATGTAGCTTTATACCTTGCCTCCCAAGACGGTGCGATCCAGCAACTTCTGTCCTTCTCATAACGTTCTGGCGTGGCATTGTACAAGCAATTCCCATTTTTACTCGGCGGGCCCAAGTTTTCGAAGACGCTGCTTGACCAGCAGCATACATGTTTTCCCCCTTGCGTCGTCCTCGTGCTGTAAGTTATAGCTTGTTCGTGTAGCGCGAAGTGCACGCGTCTGAGTGACTGTTTTGCGAGTCGTTAGATCGCCTGCCTTGCCTGAAGGCCATAGTCGTAAGCGACAATGCATTGACCTGTGTGGCCCCAGGTATCTTAAAACGAGAGACTTGGCTGAACGCAGCGCTACAAGGAGGAGGAGGAGGAGGAAAGACATGGAGGTTAGCCAGTGTAAGTACCGGCTGGCTACCCTGTGCTGGGGAAAGGGGTAAAGGGACTAAAAGGAGAAAGAAGAAGAGGAAAAAATGGAAACCTACAAGGTGCCCCGCTATAGTATAGCGCTGCTTTCAACCTAATACCCTGGGTGCTATTCCAGTCGTTTTCACGAGTTCCGCCATGTTGTCGGATGCCACCACGTTGATTTATCTAGCCAACCAGAGAGGGTGTAGCCGTACTGCGAGCCAATCGGAGCAAACAAGATAGCAAATTCGATAACGTGGCGCAATCGGAGAGTGAATAGCGCATAGTTTCATACTACGATTACCAGGAGGAAATCAGCGGCATGCTGCATGTCTACGAGAGCTGCCGGCAGAGTGATTTATTTAGCCTGGAAATTATGGCTATATATAGCATACGTGGACCTGTCTAAACTTGTTCGATCCTTTGGGCTTTGAGCAAAGTTCTGGTTTCTTGTTTTAACCTATAATGGTCTCATCTCAAAATTTTTTTATGACAACGTTTCACCGACAATTTTTCTTTTTTTGCCATCGTATTCCTTCGTTAACGATTGTAACTACTCTGTAATTTTTCATGGTCACTGTCAGTGAGTGCCGCGGGCGCAGATATGCATCAAGACGCAAACTCAAAAGCGCCGAAACTTATTATTTATGCAGTCGGAACCACACAGCAGGCTGACGTATACTTGTCAGCGTAAAACACTCCAGTGCTCTGCGGAGAGGTGCATGCTCGATGAAATTTACGCTTTCTCGACAGAGCCGCACCAAAATCGCCAGAAAGTGTCACGTATACTATCATTTATTCCCGCGGCGGGGATGGCAGCAGTGCCAGATTTCTCTGTAGGAACTTCAGTTGAAAACCCCGATGCTGAATATAAACCGCTATATTCCAGTAGAACGTTAACCCTCGCATTAGCAAATTTTAGAGACGTACGATGATAATGATGATGATTTATTAAATACCCTTCGAAATGGGGCGATGGCACATAGTCACCTAGCCTGCATGATCTAATCTGCTATGTTATACATGCTTTTCATTCTAGCATTTTTGTATATATATCTTTAATCTTTCTTCCTTCTTCAAAACTCTTACATCTACCTTTTACCGCTCTCTATGCCTGTAACGGATTCGGTGGTATCGATCGCTTCCATGCCTTTTTCCCCGCAATACTCTAAACGTCTTGACGGTTTTCATAAAAAAGCGCTAAAGACGAAGACGAAGTCGAAGGAACACATACGACAGGACTGGCTCTTCGACTTCCTTCGACTTTGTCTTCATCTTTAGCGCTTTTTTATGAAAACCGTCAAAATGAATCAACTCGCCCAAATCAAGGTATTGTCTAAATGTCTCTTGCTTATATATAGGCTGCTGACTGGTTGATGCTTCCGTCCACTTTAAATACAATTGCTTGTGGAAGGCGTACGTTGCCTATGCGTCCCACTGGGTGAATCCCTACGCATTCCATTAGGATGTGCAGAGTGATCTCCGGTGCTTTTCATTTTTCTTCTATTTTTCTTTTTTTCCCGCAGCACGCACATCTCTCATCTTGCTGCGAATATTTGCTCCGGTATGCTTTTGTCCTTAGGCAACCAGCTCGAGCGTCAAACAGCAAGGCACTCTCCCCCTGCTCTCCCCTCTACGTAGTCACGTTGGTGGCGCCATCTTGCGACTAAAGGAATAACTAGGGCGGAAATAGAGTTATTATTGCACTGACCTTCCACCTCTACTTTACTGGTATAAAGCGTTGGTAGCGATTAACATGCAGTTCTTATTATTTTTAAACGAGTACACTCGCGCGACACAATAGCGACACTGAAACGCGTTGTAGTCGGACAAAGCACCACAAGACGTCGCTACACACGCGTTGCTAGTTGCTAAAATACTTGCTACCGCCGTTAGCGCACGGGTCCGGTTACCATGGTATGCCGTGAAGGGTAATACCGTGCAGATAAACAGGGTAACACTGAAACCGTAGTACAGAAAAACATGTATTCGTGCATACGGTAAATTTGTCCGTCAGGCGAGGCGGGGCAGGCTTGTACGTACAAGCACGAGCATTACCACATAGCGTATGCTGCTAATACGAAAACGTGACACGGCTAAATCCAATTTCTAGCACTGTTTATGTTCATTATAGAACTCTCCAACCCGGCTGCAGTGAACAACTTTGCTAGGAATATCGCAGTTGCCATTTCGCATGTGCGTTAAACGAGCCGTCGGTCCACCTTTTCGTGCGTGCGATTTTTTTCGATGTTGGCAATGGTGAGCCTCGCTACGAAATCGCACATGCAGCATGGACGGGGACGCCATGGTTACCGGCCAGCTAATTTATTGTTTCGCTAGAGTAGCAAGCTAAAAACGCTTTACGAAAATTGATTCTAGTTAGTTTTACCTTGTATTCCCCAAAGGGAGATGACGCCAAGAATAGTTAAGTCTTCCACTATAAAGGTGCTCCCAAATATGAAAATCGCCACCGCCGCGATCGGTGCCTGTGAAACAGTATTGCGAAGTTCGCATGTGCGCTATATCGCAGCCGCGAAGAAACGCAGTGCGGGAGTCGCTGCACGTTAAAGGGACACTAAAAGCAAATACTAAGTCGACGTGGACTGTTAAAATACATTTCCAGAAACATCGCAGTGCTTGTTTTTTGCCAAGAAAGATTTTCGTGCCGTGAAAGACGCCTGAAGTGTCCGCATACCTTTATTTAGCTCAATTCAAATCGCCCGCCCTGGAGCGGGGAGTGGTGACGTTGCATACGTCATCACTACCCTTTGCTGCCGTCGGTGAGTAAAACGGTGCTCGCTCGACAGACGGCGCCACGATTTTCCGAACAAAACGCAAACGCGCGGCAATGGATAAGCCGAGACAAGACAAAGCGTTCGATTCGCCGCTGCAGCTACCCTTAGTCAAGTGGCACGGACCGTTCCGGAATTCCGCGACATCGCGTGAACGCAGCAGTCTCTACTGCTTGCAGTTTGTGTGAGTTTCGCAAGCCAGCAAAACCAGCACAGCTCTACGCGATAACGAAACTACTGGAAAGCGAAAGGGCGGGCAGCGCAGAGTGGAGAAAACGAAACCTTTAGACCGCCCGCGTCGTTGTCAGGGGTAGCGTCAATGAGTTATTTTTTCTGAAATTGAAATAGAACTGGGCAAGTAGCATTTTTATTCGACCTATAATGCCATACTACGATCTTTTTGTTGTGAGTGGTTGACTGCTGGTGACAGAATTATAATGAGGAGGGCCTTCGTTGGAGGGCTAGTATACTTGAAGGTCTCGGGGGAGTGTCTAAGTGTGTCCTGCATTTACCTCAATTTATTGATTGCGTAAGTTCTGTTCGCGATCACATTGACGCCTTAGGCGTTCTGTAGCACTGATCTACGACTTTAGCTTGACTTAACATTAGCCTTTAGTGTCCCTCCCTTCAACGCGGCCGACGAGCTCTCACGATGGTTTAGTCCGGAGAAAGCGCAAGGTTGAGCGGGCGTGCCCAGCTCTGCCGCGTCTTCCGCGGCGCGGAATCGTCCATTTCGCGCGCCCGCTGCTTCCTCCATTCCGCGGAGGGAAGGCTAACGGCAGCGCGCGCCTTTTATGTAGGCCAGGCCCCGCGAGCGCAAACACATTAGGCGGTTCGGCCGCTGCAGCTGTCGCCGAATGAATGCGATCGCATATGCGCAGTGCGGGCCCCCACAGAACGACTGCGACGACGACGACGCATCATTTGCACAGGTGGAGCTTATCGCCGGCGACAATCGGTCACGCCGCGGCGCGCTCAGCAACGCGTCGAGAAGTCCCACGCCTCGCGCGCAGAGGCAGCGTCCACCAATCCCCGCCCAGCATCGCGCGCGAAGTATATACGCTGCGCGCTCCGTGTTGTCCGCGGTGCTTATAGTTGCGTTCAGCGTTTGCGGATGATGCGTTGTTACAGCACAGCGGGTTCCGTCGGAACGCCGAATGCATTTGTACATACATTTTTTTTTTCGGGCTCACAAATTGAAGCAGATATTAGCTGTGTTCCAATTACTCACTGTATACGGCAAAGTAAGATGGCTAAGCGGACAGCGGCCAGCTTAAGTATCGTTCCAATTCTCACGAAGACGTTAAAGTATAGACAGCTTCGCGAAGACAGCATCGAAGTCAGAAACGATGCAGGCTACTTTCCTGTCCATACAAGATGGCGGCTGAGCACGACGCTTGGAAAGCCGACAGGAAGGTTGCCTACGCACAAGGAAACGTACACGCGCTATCCTACGCCCTTAGTGTAAGCTACCTCGTGTTTTTCATAGGTTTGCAGGCGCAAAGTCATAAAATACAGAAATAATGTATGCTTTTCTCAACTTCTTTTTGTGGCCGTGAGGTGGCGTCAAGTTGCAGAAACGTCTTCTAGACGGCTCGACACGCGTTCCATTACATGACCTCGAATGCGTCTGCTTAGCTGTCTACGTAACACTGTCACCATTGTTCCTCTATATTCGTCCGGCAGTGACTCTATAATTACTGACAACCATGAATATACACATTGCTATCCAACTCTGATAATTCGTGATATACGTCATCCAATCACGTTGGCTCATTTAGGTGTCGTCACGGCGGAGGCAAACTTGTTTCAGTGCTGACGTCCCGTATAGGAACTACATGTTTCGGAGTGTGTAAACAGAACGGCCATCTGCGATTTACGCACCTGCGATTTACGTAATCTACTGGTGAACACCGGGGTCATCAGTAGATTACCCATGTGGGACCTGTAGCTGAGGCCTCGGTCATCAGTAGATTACCCATGTGCGATCTGTAGCTGAGACCCTTTTATTCGTGCTGGGGCAGCAGTGCGTTTTTTTACAGTGAAGTTAGGCAAGGAAAAAAGTTGGCAGTTTCGTCCGAAGGGCGACCGAAGCATTGACAGCGATGGCGAGGTATAGCGCTTCGCTTGAACTCCTCGGACGGTGTTGTAACTGCGTGTAGGTGCGACATCCCCGGAGCAGCGCGCAAGGCAACTTCTGCTGTGCAGAAGGAACAACGCTCCGCCAGCTACCAGGCGTCTCAAAACGCTAGCGTCATGAGCGCCGCCAGTGGCGTTGCAGGCGTCGCACCTCGACACTGCACGAGATGAGACTGGATCGATGAGACCGGCGGAAAACCGTTGGCGCATTAATCAGCGCTCCGGCCCATGAAATACCAGATCCGTAAAGATAACTGGCCCCAGTACGAGGGAAATTGCATCACTTTCAGAGTGTGATGCCAAATATTGATTTGCATTTTTTATTGTTTAGGATAAAAGGCATACACTGCGAATGAAAATTTACATGTCTGTTCTAGGCATTTTGCGATACCGAAATTCTGATGAATGAATTAGTGGAGACCATAGAACTTGGTTAGAGCAACTTTGGCATTTCAATAATATAGCATCTATCCAGCAAATACAACTATCCATATGGACCATCAACGCCCACGCCGACGGTGGCAGCGGCGGAAATTCGCCAGGTGCGCCCATATAATTGGTGTCGCATCAGAGAAATATTTTGTCCTATATAGGACAAAATGTCTTCACACGTAAGAAATATAAGCCTAATTTATTGTCGTACTTGCAAGAAAATTCATTTGTCAAACGATCTAACTGCACAGCTTGCCTGGCCCCAGCTGGAGAGTTCTGTATATCTATAGGCTATCGTAACTTGTGTTCTTCAATAGAGTCTGACCAGAAGTGACTTTATAACTCTAAACATAAAGAGGGCTTTTACCGTCAAGATAAAGGGGCAGAGCCTGCACTTAAGAGGAAGCTTTAGCTCGGGTGCTCCTATCTAAATACATGTAAAAGGAGAATTCGTTTTTCTCGGCAACCACTGCACCAAATTTGACGGGGTTTGCTGCATTTAAAAGAAAAACTTAAAATCTAGTGACTGTTGGTTTCGAATTTTTGAGTTAGGTCGTAAATTTTTTATTACAAATTGGCAAAAACTGAAAATTTTCAAAAAACGAAACTATCAAGTTTACAACTCTGTAACTCAACCACTAAAAGCGATAATACAATTCTGTGAATTGCATCTAATAGTACATCTAAAGCGGACAAAATTGATATGTTACACATGAATATAAAAAAATTTAATCATAGAGAAATAAAGCTTTTGCAAAACCGTTGTAACCAACGTAACAAATTCACGTAAGATGTAAAATGACATATTGAATTTGTCCGCTTTGAATGATCTAATGGATGCCGTTTACAGAACCGCGATATCAGTTCTTGATGCAGAGCTATGAATTTGTAAACTTCGTGCTTCTATTTTTTTCAAACGGTCAAATATTTGAAAATCGTTTTAAGAAAATTCAAGCCCTAAATCGAAATTCCGCTTCCTACAGTCACTAGAATTTAACTTTCTCTTTCAAATGCAACAAATTTCATCAAAATTGGTCCAGGGATTATCTCATAAAAACGTTTTTGCGTTTTTACATGTATTTGAATAGGCCGCGTCGGAGTTCGGCCCGAGCTAAAGCTTCCTCTTAACCTGCAAGGACAAATTGCAAAGTTGCAAATCTAAATGCGAGCTTACCTTCGTCCAAGAGCTCACGGAACGTTGTGTCAAAAACGCTGCGGCAATGACGTCGCGTAGTCACGTAGTAGGGTAAAGCGTGACCTTCAAGATGAGCTTGCGCTACTTGCTGGGGGTTACGCGTCATCACGAAGCGCGGAGACGAAGGGAAACTTCGTAGCTTTTTTTTTTTTCTTGACAAACCAGGCAAGTAAGTTCTGCCAAATGTTATATTGAATACTAAATACGTCATAAAATGCGATGTTGTTGCGAAATTTTCGCAAAATCGTGGTAGCATTTAGCACAAAGTCTTGATGTATATATGTATCAAGGTAGAAACGCAGGTTACCGTATACGGGAACTCCCTCTTTAAAACTTGAGCGTCACACTACATACTGCTCGAAAGTAAAAAGTTAACTGAAAGTGATTCATCGATACAACAGTTCACCGTCTTTGAAAACTGCCCGAGTTTACGAATGCGTGATTCAGGCATGCATCGGCCGCGCTGCACTGAACTAGCCGACGGTTTACTGGCAGCTAAGCGTTCGCGATAGTTCGCAGCTGCAGCGGCAACGCGCTGTTGGTAACAAAAGGTCTCCAAGCGCGCTATACGTATCTGAGGTGTGTTTGGTAGGAGTATGCAGGAAGTCGCTGTTATTCAAAAGCTGGGTACAAAGGGTCCCCGTTGAAAGCGAAGGTGTGCTGCGCCCCTTGCCTGATGGGTTCCGACAGCTGGGTGACGCCCATGATGGTCGCACCGAATAGGAGGAGACCCAGCCTGTAATGCTGCGCACACGCTGGGACATCAGTGTGCATACTTTGTGGAGGACCGAGTCGTGTCGTGGAGAGGGACACAGCCGCCGGTGCGTGGATTGTGATCCAGCGCTCAAGTTCGTCTAGATTTGCTCTTAAGCACGAGCGTACTTATGGCAAAATGTGCCTAGCGAGGCTTCCGATTCTGTTAAGTGCAGTGGAAAATGTGCACTCACTCGTTGCACTTCTTTCGTACTGCTCTGTACGTTCCCTTCTATTAGATTATTTTGCCATTATTTATTGGACTTCGAAATTACCGAGCTGATGGGGATGACGAGGTTGTCGGGGGCGGGGGTGGGAAGGTGGGGGGAAGGGGGGTTGAGATTGGGGAATGTGTAGAGCCTCGAGGAGTATATTTGTTAAATTACTGCTATTTCGCAGTCCACGGGAGAGTTAAAGGAGAGAAGGGGGTCACCTACTGTATAGGATATTGGTCTTACGTCGCCATGACCAACTTCCGGGCCGCTATAACGTGACGATTCCTTTCCCTCTATTAATACCTTTCTTATCGTACACCGCACCGCTCACGACCGGCAGATAATGGTGATTACAGGTAGCCAGAGAGCTGCCTGGGCTACTGACGAAGCCCGAAAAGGAACATAATTGGAATAGAATCGCTACGTTATCCCAGCCCAAAAATTCACAAACTACAAAGGTGCTTTATTCTAAATGTTTCACCGTCGCTGTGATGCCTTTTTTAACTGTTCCCAAAGAAGAGGGCTACGTGAGCTCTAATTGAACTGAAAGGCAATCAGGCCCAGCTCCACAACAAAGGCCTATATTTATCGGGAGCCAACGTATACTGTATATACTGTATGTGCATAGTGCACCCAAGTTCGTTCTATCCGGGAATTCGCAAATAAAGACGCGCGCATCAGATTGCGCAGTGAGTACCGTCCGACATACGAACGAACGAACGAACGAACGAGCGAACGAGCGAACGAACGAGCGAACGAACGAGCGAACGAGCGAACGAGCGAACGAACGAGCGAACGAACGAACGAACGAACGAACGAACGAACGAACGAACGAACGAACGAACGAACGAACGAACGAACGAGCGAACGAGCGAGCGAACGAACAAACGAACGAACGAACGAGCGAGCAAGAGAGCGACAGAGGTGGAGCGACACAATAAATGGATTTTTCTAATCTTCATGCTTCTGGCGTTATATTTTGCGCTTAATCTTTCTGAATTTCCAGGCAATCGCCGTGTTCTAAGCACGACAAACAATTGTCGCGTAATTGTTGCGGCTATAGCGCAATATTGTGTTGAAAATGATCAATCAGCAATGTCACAAAACCATTCGCAGCCCGAAGCCAGGAATTTTAGGCAAGTCTATGTGCTTCCCATTATTCCCGAGCTGGATGAAACGCTGCAGTTTTGGTTCATATTGTAGGACGCTATAGTATAGTGCCGGAGCAATCTTTGTAGAAAACTATGGTTGTGCTATACGAGAACCATACTCCTGAAGCAGAAAATGATTCAGAGCCGGAATTGCTGAAGTCTGCTGATCTCTGTATTTCATTTCATTTTAGTTACCAGAAATGCCTTCATCATCAGTCTATACTTATGTCTATACTGTTATAGACGCAGACCTCTCCGAGTAATCTCCAATAGCCCACGCGCGTGTCTTGCGCCAACTGCTTCCATCTTGTGCCTGCAAACTTCGCGATTTCATCACACCACCCAATTCTCTGCAGTCCTCGACTGCACTTCCCTTGCTTTAGGACCTATTCTGTAACTCTGAATAATAGACCACCGCCGATTATCTGCTTCGGAAGCATTACATGTCCTAGCCATGCAGGCCATTTCTTTTCCCCTTCTAACGTCAATTAGAATACCGGCTACCGATGCTTGCTCCCTAATGCGTACCGCTGTCTTCGCATCTCTTAACGTTGCGTCAGCCTAATATGTGCGGCATACCAAGGGCCCCGAATGGGCGCCACTATTTATAGGCCGCGCAGACGCGCAGTTCGTACGCGCTACTGGGACCTTATAGTATACCTCCGGCGTTGCATATATGGCTTCGAAACGCGAAAGGCAACCCTGCAGGCGCTGGCCTTGCTCGACGTAGTAACGCTGCGTCCGCATGCGATGGCCGAGCTAGGCGTGCGCGCGTTAATTGAATATATAGGGTAACGTGCGCCAAGATTAACGATCCAGCGAAGTGATGAATGGCGGACTCGCTTTTTCTAACACGCAGTTATCGGCTCGGTCTACTTGATGCTACCGCATGTATATATCGTTCGCTGCAGCGTGCGCATTCTCGTGGTCAATTCGACCTTCACAGCTGCATAGTTACACGCGCAAGGCTGTTTTCGAGGCTACCTCTGGGAAAATATATGTAGAATGCGTTCTTGTCGGAGGCTTCGTCGACGCATATATAGCCGACGGGCTGGCCCGTGCTTGGCAGCATACTATATAGTACGATGAATAAACGACGCTGTAAGCTCCACGTCACCATGTATACTTTTCTCAATGTAACATGCACAAGACGTTGACAGCTGGCGCTTGAGGTCGCGGGTTTGATCCCTGCCACGACAGCCGCATTTCGGTGGGGGGGAGGGCTAAATGCGAAAAACACTCGTGGATTTAGATTTAGGAGCGCGTTAAGAACTTCAGGTGGGCAATATTAATCCGGAGTCTCTAACTATACGGCGTGCCTCAATATCGTATCGTGGTTTCGGCACGTAAAACTACAGAATTATTTTAATTTGCTACAGCCGACGCAGATAAGGAATGAAAAAAATTGGCTCCGGCTTTATTAAGTACAGTTTCAGTTTGTTATAGTAGAGAGTTATATAGCTTACCCGCAAGCACATTACTCGTTGTGGTATGCCGCGCGTTACCGTATAGACGTTTACGTCAGCAGCCGTGTTAGTGACGCCATCACGCGGCACAAGGTTTATTAACCAAAGAGAATAGAAAGCTGCTATTGCAGCGAGATTCCACTTTCCGACTAACTGCGGTCGTATAGCGTCGGTAGCGATATAATCGTTCACAGTACCTTATTTTATTTTATTCGACGAGAACAGTCACGTAACGCAATCGATCAAATGCTATGTTGATGGCGTAAGCCTCACAAAGTGTCACTTGCTATATACTGTCGTCCCACGGTTTCGGTGAGCTTGTATATTCGTAAACGGTACTACGTTTACAGACAAGCTAGAAATATATATGATACACGTATGTGTAACCTTTTACGGTGTACCAGCTTACCGGATACGTATAGACGCAAGCAGCTGTTTCGCTGGTCCCTTGTTGTGCCAGCTCATGAGTTGAACGTGCGCAGAGGTTAATAAGGGGTCCTATAGGATAAAACTTTTTCAATATGGTGTTTATTCCAATCCCCTGACGTCAATTTTAGGTAACCACCGACGCAAGCATCGGGTGTTGACCCACAGCGTTATTTGAACCGCCCAATCAAACGCTCTTCTGCTCTATGGGAGGTCACTTCTTTGCTTTGAAAGCTAATATCATTGCGTATCGCGACAGATTTTTCTAATATAATTGCCTGATAAGATAAATTAGATAACCAGATAACCTTTGCTTAGCCTGCGGTGGGTGGTCGAAAATCGTGGCGGAGCGCAACGGAAGGTTAAAAATGCCGATGAAACGGATCCTCATCGCAGAAACTTTGGCAGAGCGATGCCGTATACGTGCCAACAGAGTTAGTCCAAGTTATACTGAGACGCAAAAAAGGTTCACCGACGATAACGATACTCCCTAATGCGAAATTTGAGCGCAGCCATGTGTTTTTATTTCGCGATATGTTGGCTGGCGTGGACAGTCGGTCTCGTGCGTTACGTTGCAAACGGAGCAAAGTGTAGCGCCACTGCCTCGCTAATCTGGAGCTCGCGAGGGCCAGCGCCTGGGTGACGCGTGGGCGCGATTCACAGCAGCCGCCACCACCGACAGACCAACCAGACGACGCGCGCTACTCTGGCGCCATCTCGTAGCCATCGCCGCCGCACTACGCTTCGCTTCTCACGCTTTCGCCGTACCCTCCTCTGCTTTCCGCCGCATGGATCCGCGGCACCCTCCTCTCTGATTTCCTCCTCGCGCCTCTTCTCTCTCGCAAGTCGCGCTCTAAAATTTAATATACGCGCCGTGCACGCCGACGGACGCGCCACTGGTGGCGGCCTTGCGCAGAACACGCGGGTGAGGAGCCTGGCGCGCGCCGTAGTTTGTTGTGTCGCTGATCGTGCTTCTAAGTCTTATTCACGTTTTCAGAGCAATATAGGCAACACCATTCGCACGTGTGGGGTGGCCAAAGCTTCAGGGAATGTCGGAGAATTGTTGCAGGGTGGGGGGCTCAAATACCGGTGAAAACGTGCCGGCGATACGGTTCTAATCATTCCCGGCAAAGCCTCGTCAGCGGGAGCAACGGGAGCAAAAATGGATCGTCGCTCCGAAGGGAAATTTTTTGTTCTCATCCTTTCCTTTGTCTCGTCGGTGTTTTTTTCCACTCGATCATAGTTAGACGCGTGAGCAACGAAGTTCGTCTGCAGTGCAGAATGAGGTTTAAAAGCATTTCGCTAAAGTTCGGAATGCTGTTTGCCGCTTATATTGTTTTCCGCTTTTTTACCGCGTTGCGCTAGCTAGGTAGCACGACTGCACGAGCGCATTGCGTTGTATGTTAAAGCTACTGAAGTTTGCAAGAACTGAAATTGTTGGTTTCATGTGGCGCGGTAAATCCTCGCACCAGCTGTTGCGCACTTCATGTTTTTACATCTATTTTATGCGTGGCTTCGCACATGTTTAACTGTTGCTAGTTGCTCCATGCATAACTCTTGTCGATTCTTTTGAGCTGCGAAGTTTTCACCCTGCCTTGTTTGTAAAGGGTTAAATCACGCTGTGTCTTATCGGAACGACACCAAGGAAGTGCTTCATTAACAGCTTCATTCTTTTCGCCTGAGGGCATCTTAGATAGTGTTTGCGTTTTTGGAAATGTGTTTAGAAAATAGGTAGTTCAGGGCGAGAATTGCTAATAGCTGCTGCATATGGTATTTTTGTTCCATTTCTCGCTGAAAAGTTCGCGTCCCGTTTGGGAAGTCATCACACCTCGATGCTGCCTGAGCAAACTTTACACGCCGAGTGATTTGTTTGTTTCACAACGTAGTCCCTTCTTTTATGTGAGTTTTGTACTCAACTGAATTCTTTCTTATACTTACGCTGCAGACGACTAAACTGGGGCTTGCCGCCAGCGCTCATCTACTTTGACTGGCGCTGCTCTGCCTTTAAATATATCATGTGGCACCTCTCTCTAGTAATATAAAAAAGTACTGAAAAGTTAGACAGTCTTTAGCTTTGTACGTTTCCAAGCAGCTCTCTTGGGGAATTTAAAATTGCACAAACTGCAGCGGGAACGGTAGTTCATCGGCGTATGCAGCAGAAATGCATCGGTGGTACAGCACTAACACGCGCTTTTGTTAACCCGTGTGCTGCATGGTGACTTCGTTGGCTAGTGTACGCGTTTTCATCAATAAATTGGCAATTACTCATATTAAGGCGACTTCGACTGCTGTTATTCGGCGATGTCACATGTATTCATCGGCAGAAAAATCACAACGGCAAATGCAGAGATTGCACCGTGCGGATTTGTTTGATATAAGTCTGCACTAACGACGGGTGCTTATTATTCAGGCATAGAAGCAGCATTGCAGCAAGGGTAGAATAAAAAAATACCATCGAGAGGTCGCATCACTCAACAAAATTTATCGCCTAGTCAACATGAGCTCCACGTCATGTAAATGGGGTTCATGGCGTTTGTCTGCGGGGCACACCTTGCACGTATGTGGACCATGTTGTCCCAAACACCGGTAACATCGTGATCATACCCGATCGCACAGAGGTCAGCATCTTCCCTACAGCTGTCACTGCAGAAGAAGCGGCCTGGCACCCGAACGAAGGAGAAATCGCAGTCGCGAACTTCAGCCATCCTTGCTGCAAAGGGTTGTCGTCTGCTGCTGCTCCCGCGTGTACTGTTGGAAGCGTCCGCTAGGTGGCTTTCAGTGGCGCCTCTATAGGCGGTGCACGAGGCGTATACGCAAATAAATCCATTCTCCCCGGCAACTCCGAGTAGCCAGTGCCAGAGCTATCGGTGAGCAGACATCTGCTATTCCTTTCGAAACGGGGCAGTCTCTGGCTATTCCAAAAAAAAAAAAAAAACCAAGTTTTCTCGGCATATTAATGCATCTTTAGTGCGTTCTCATCACTCTGACGTGTCAGTTCTCGCGGTTTTATGACGTCGCGTGACAGAAATGCGAAGTCGGCGCAGCCCTGAAGCATATTGGCCAATCGCCGAAGGCTCATCTTGAGGAAGGCGTAGAATCGGAAAGAAGTGTATTTTTTTGTTTATTTGTTATACTCATGCCTAATCAGTGTGTACATGTGGTGGGTAGTTCTCACTGTCAGGTGGGGAGTTCTCGCTGTTTTCGTGACACTGCGTGACAGACAGGCGAAGTGAGGGTGGCCCAAACTTTTTTGATCAATCGTATGATGATTGCGGAAATGGAATAGAAACAGCTTGGACTACTTTTACGCTATAGCGCCTTAGAGCACACAGAGCTGTTATTGCAAAAAACAGCCGTATTTTACTTGTGATGGTGTAAGGAGTCAGCAGCGACCTAATGAACATGCCAACTCTTCTCTTTTTTTTTTTCGTCTGACGAGAACACTCATGAGCACTATAAACGTTCTTTAACGCCCTGTTGCTGAGTGAAGTGCTACAACATGTCGCTACGAGCACTACTGCTGTCGGACACGGCTCCAATGTTTCGTTAAACTGGTATTTTGTATAGGATAATGCGTGCACGGTGAAGCTAAAATCACACACACGCACATAAAAACACACATACACACTTTCTCTCTCTTTCTCTCAACTTGTACTTTCGAATACGCCCAAATATGAAAGGAAACAGGATTGAGAGCTATGGGAAAGCAGAAAATGGTAGTTGGCGGAATCGGCGTGTAATTTTAACGTTGGCTCCGATTTGTCCTGTTCGCCGTATCCCCAGTATATAACCTTCGACCGCTGTAAACAGGCTAATTCAGCGCGCGTTGGCACACCTTTTTTTAAGGAAGCAGCACGGCAACAACGCCGCGCCTGCCTGTGACGCACAGTATTCATGCCTCCACCTCTCCTGTGACGCCTACTGCTAACGAAGTGAGGTGCTTTTTTTATACACGCATACAGCGGCCGCAAAAGTGACGCTGGTGGCGGCGGCGCATGCTAGGATGACTGCGGTGAAAGGCGTCAGGGAGGGCCATCCAGCACCCTCCTCCTCCTAAACACACGCACACGCGGGGCGTCATACTATAGCTCGCAACACGCTCCCCTTGACGTGCCATTTCTTACGATTTCCGTCCCGCGCCCAATGTGCCGTCCCGTGGCCGACTTTCTTCTTAATTTTCCGGCTTCCCGTGGACAGGGTGCCGCCTTCGCCGCCTTTGTCGCGTTGCCCTAATGCACGCGACCGCCAGTGGGCGTTGACGCCTTTACGCACGGCGCGCCGTCGGATATGTGCGGCGTAGAGGTGAAACGAGAAAGTTGCCATTCATTCGGGCGCTCGTCAAGGCGCCTTCCTGGCGGCCGAGAGTGCGCCGGCTTTGTCGCCGTCGCATCGCGCGACTTTGCAAGCGGGGCGGGAGCTGCTTTTGCCAAGTTGTGAATGCGGCCCCCCCGTCGTATTATGTGCGCTCGGAGCTCGAGGGGCGAGAGCTTCCTGGTTTGTTTGTGTGTCGGAGCGCGTGCGTCCGGAAAACGCCACATTAAAAAAAAAAAAAAAAAAAAAAAGTCGTTAAGACGTTTCATTTGTCGCGCAAATGTTCCGAGCCTTGTTTCCTCTCTTCCTGCGCATGCGTGTCACGAGGAAAAAGTGTTACGCGCGACGCATACCAGCGATACCCTGCGCGGTAGGGGAGTTAACTGGGCGAGCAGATCTGGAAAACGTCGGGAACAGGAGTGACACCTGAGAAGTCGCGGCCGGTCTCGTTCAACGCGTGGCTGTACACCCTTGAAGAGCAGCGGTGTTATTTTCCCACCCGCCGTGGTTGCTTATAGTGGCTATGGTGTTGGGCTGCTGAGCACGGGGTCGCGGGATCGAATGCCGGCCACGGCGGCCGCATTTCGATGGTGAGGAATGCGAAAGCACCAGTCTACTTGCATTTAGGTGCACGTTAAAGAATCCCAGGTGGTCCAAATTTCCGGAGTCCCCCCACTACGGCGTGCCTCCTAATCAGAAGGTGGTTTTGGCACGTAAAACCCCATAATTTTTACTGTTATTTTCCGTGTATCATACGAATGTGCAGAATCAATAGCAGTTCTCAGTTGCCCCATAAGTCGAGTGTTAATGCTGCTAGCATTCTTTGCCTATACTTAAGGTGTTCTGAGGCGGCGGCACTCGCCCCCTGACTTGTGTGTCGGGGGGTGGGTAGATCACCTTTTCCGTTGGACATTAAAGTTTATTCTATCTATCTGAGTCTGTTCGTCTGTCTGTCTGTCTTGCGCCCACCCAGTGGCCCAACTTTTTACCTGCTTGAGCCACTAGGTGGGTGCC
Source organism: Dermacentor andersoni (assembly GCF_023375885.2). Lineage (NCBI taxonomy): Eukaryota > Metazoa > Arthropoda > Arachnida > Ixodida > Ixodidae > Dermacentor > Dermacentor andersoni. The sequence goes on from NC_092816.1 coordinate 104,092,957, forward strand.
CCTGGTCGTGATACCGTCGTGGTCGTTTCATTGTCGTCATCCCGCCTTGGTAATCTGGCTCTCGTAATGCCGTCGTCGCCATACAGCTTTCGTGATACCGTTATCGGCACGTCATTGTCATCGTAGACTCGTCATCATCCCATTGTCCCCATTCCGTTGTCGTGCCATCGTCGTCGCTGCATCGTCGTCATATGTCATCGCCACGCTTTCGCGTTGTCGTACCGTCGTCGGGATGTCTCCCAGGTCGTTGCATTGCCATCATTGTAACTTCGGCATCCAACTCGCGTCTTGCCGTCTTCGTCATAACGTTGTCCTCATTTAATCGTCGTTACACTGTCGTTTCACCATCGTCATAACTTCAGCGTCGTCATACCAGTTTCGTACCACCTCCACGATTGTGAATGTCGTTACTGTGGCTGCTCTCCAAGTGATAATTTAAATCGCATCGGCGGCTGTTTCGCTGACGGTTGATCCTGTAAGACGTCGCCTCACACGTCAGGGCTCGCCTAAAGAGCCTCGCACGTCGACTGGAAACCATTGGAAGGATAGTATATAGGACGTAACGCGCACGACTGCCGAGTCTCCCTGCTCTTTGGTGCACCGCAGCCAAATACCTCGTGACGTTGCGCTCTCCACCCCGACGCCGCAGCAGCTAAAACGGGAAGACAGAGTGGTATAGCATTCGGGATTGAGACGACGTATAAGGTGCGACACCGATTAGATCGAACAGAGCCGATTAACAGGGACCGACCGAACGGAAGGGCGGAGCGGGCGGGGTTCGTCTCCGCAACGCATCGCCGACACGTCATCGCCGTCGTCGTCGAGCGCGAAGGACCTCGGGAAGACGAGACGAAACGTGAGAAGCCGACGAGCTGAACGGAGCCAATCCCATTATCCACGCCGTGTTGCGCGTCTCGGCGTAGCGCGACTCACAGACCAGTGGGAAAAATCGTGCGGCGCGCTTCCTTTTGTTGCTCGTTCCCGTCGAAGAAGACGCTGCGGTGGATGGGTCCGAGGAAGTCGGCACCTTTCTTGTTCTTCCTTCGCTGTTCGGGCGACGGTGTTGCCGGCATATATGTTCACAGCGCCACACATACACACGCACACACACGCAAAGGCACCTGCGTCTCTCGTCATGGGTGTTTGTAAGCGGCACGGCACGCAGACGTTCGCGGTATATAAGCCAGGGGCGCCAGTCGGCCATTGTTTTCATCCGCGTCAAGTAGATGGATGTTCAATATGGCGGAAGCGGGGCGGCCGGAGGACTTGGTAAAGAAGGAGGAAGGCGCGAAGAACAAGAATGAAAAATAAGAAGAAGCCAACGGAGAAGAGGACTGCGTCTCGTGTTTCTGAACTCCGGGAAGGAGAGAGACAACAGCCTCCCCCGTGAAAGCCAAGGAGACGCGTCTTGCAGAGCGTGTGATGGATGGGGTTCCGCCGCGCTGCTGCGTAGGAGACACGGCGGACCGTTTCGAAAGGTGACAAGTGTTGTACTCCTACAATACTATAAGCAGCCCCGGCCTGTGGCAGCGCCGATACCTTCGGATGCTGCCTGTATACCTTTACGAACCTGTTGCGTCCTCGCCCGTCCCGCGGGGCTTCTTTTCAGAACAAAAGGAAAGCAGAAGAAGACGTTGTTTGTCCTGGACCGCTGCTGCCCTGTGTATCACGAACCCCCCCACCCACCGCTTCTCTCTTTGCGACTCGGACACAAAAACGACGTGACACGAGTCGCAACAACGCGGCGTGACTCTCTGCGGGATCCCACAGGAACAAAAACACGCGCGCCGTCGCTTCAAGAGGTGACACTCTTCCTTGAGTGACGGCTCCATTCTTGCGAGTTCCTGTACTTTGCGTGCGTCTCTCGCTGTCTTTTACTTCGTTCATCCGTTCGTGCACTAAGTGTACGACGGCGTGCATGTGTACCTACGGCTCGGCGAAAAGGATGCGGGCGGTCGTGCTAAGGAGTGCCGATGCGAAGGGGGTCACGTGGTCGTCGCCGAGTGTCACCCCTCCCATCGGCTCCACGAACGGCCCAGTTTATCTGCACTGTTTTCAAGGACGTTAGGAAAAGACGAATCGCGCGAATGTGCCTGTGCGGTCATTTTGTGGTCCCTGCATGCAGAATGCAGGGATATTGTTCTAACGAGGTGTGTGTGTGTGTGCGGGCGCACACACACACGTTACCCTTACGGTGCACTGTATTGTGACACCCGAGACGTATGTATTACCGAGAAGCGGTGCTATATGCTGGTGGCAGCCATCTTGGGATTTTGCTTTCAAACATGGTGAGAACAAAAGAATGGTAAATAAAATGTAACGGTACAAAATACCGTGCCAGTAGCGCTATATCTATGCTGGGCTGGTGTAACGTAGTGATTCCTTTCCCTCCATCCCGTTCATTTCCTATCACCCACTACTAAAGACCGGCCGAACCAGGTGATAACGATAGCGGAACGTTCGGAACATTGACGAAGTGCAAAAATTAAGAGACTTGCAATCAAATCCATGCGTTATCCGAGCCTTGTCTTCTCGTACAAACTGATATACGACGCTGTCGCACCAACGGTAATACTTGTAGGCTATATATGCTGAAATTCTGAGCAGCACGCGCTCTCTGGGGCCAGAGTTGCCATATGTCAAATCCAATAAACAAGAAAGAAAACGACCACCGCGTGTGGCCCCGTGTGCCCATTAAACGAAAAAAAAAAAAATATGGAACGCAAGTTTACCGGCAAGGTGGGTGCGAATCTCCGTTCAGACAAGGCACGTCCTCTCACGGCTTGGACGCCCGCTGAGGCCTCTCGGAGAGACGACAGCCGCGGCCTCGTCACACGCCACGACGGCGCGAGCACTATATGTATATGGGCTCGTTGGAGAGCGACCAAGTGTTGGGGAAACGCAGCGAAGAAACGCAACCGTAACCGCGACCGAGCCTCGGTGTGATCATTAGCAGTCATCCTCGCAAGGTGAGAAGCCTGCGAAGAACAATGGCCGCAGACTCCTTGTTTTTCAAGCGAGCGCGCCGGCGCCGGTGTGACTCTTTAGCCGTCGAGCGCATGTCGCTGCGCGCCGAGACGGGTGTGACGGGTGTCACCTCTTCACGGTTCGCGACGCCGCCGAGCGCATGGCGTCGCACGCGCACGCTTGCGACAGCTTATACGCCGTCTTCGAGGCACTCTCCAGGCGAACTTACGTGGCTGTCGTCGTGGTCTCAACGAGGGAAATCCAGACAGAAACAAAAGAAGGCCATCTTCTTGGGAGTATACCTGCCTTTGTGCATTCCCGCAGTAACCCAGAAGGAACAAAACGTATATGTCTGCAGCAGGCTGCGTTGCATCAGCCAAAATTAACCAAACGGGTACAAGGGAAGCACTCACGTCCATAGCATTAATAAAAATTGCGGCAGAACCCGTCTAAGCTGGATGTGGACAATAGGGTGATTAGCAATACAACAAACCAGCGACACACCATACTGCCACAGCAGATATACCTCAGGTATGAGGCCTTTGTTCAGCAGGGCTCCCCTTTGGCTCTCCCCTCTGGCCACGCTCGCTCATTCAGCTGCGCCGCCGCGAGGTCCGCGCGGGGCGCTTCTTCAAATATACATTCAGAGAAGTTTGAATATATATGACGTGGGTTAGATTCCGCCCAAGCACAGGGGAAATCTTAAATGATCTTTTCTTTTTCATTGAACAGCGGCGCATACTAAGTTGCATCTAATTACTCAAATTGGCAACGAATAGGCTCGTTGAAGAGCGCCACATACCCAATTGCACATACCCAGTGACCCATGTTTGGATCAAAGATGATTACCAAAGAACGACACTTACCAATGGTACATACGCATTGACCCAAGTTGGCATGATGGAGGTTCAATGAAGAGTGCCACAGAAGCGGTGGCACATGGCCTACCCAGTGACCAAAGATGGTGAGGTGGTTCGTTTCGAATCAGGTTCCCTCAGCACAGCCACATATTAGATAGATAGATAGATAGATAGATAGATAGATAGATAGATAGATAGATAGATAGATAGATAGATAGATAGATAGATAGATAGATAGATAGATAGATAGATAGATAGATAGATAGATAGATAGATAGATAGATAGATAGATAGATAGATAGATAGATAGATAGATAGATAGATAGATAGATAGATAGATAGATAGATAGATAGATAGATAGATAGATAGATAGATAGATAGATACTGAATTTAATGAGCAGCTGGAGGTGTTGCCATGGGCGATGGCCTAATGTTCTACTCCGGCTGTTGTGTGATATTGTTCAAGCAAACTAGCGGTACGCACACACGCATGCGCATAGACACACACAAGGCGCGAATGCAGGTGCTATGTATAAAATTAAATTAAGGTGTTTTACGTGCGAAAAAAATATACGATCTGATTTTAAGGCACGCCGTAGTGAGGGACTCTCCCCGCAGAAGCAGAAAGACACCTGCTTGTCATTTTTTTTCAATAAATGTCTCTCCTCCCCCTCCTCCTCCGGATAAATCTTGACCACCTGGCTTTCTTTAATGCAGGCCTCAATCTAAGTACACTGGATCTATCTATCTATCTATCTATCTATCTATCTATCTATCTATCTATCTATCTATCTATCTATCTATCTATCTGTCTATCTGTCTATCTGTATGTATGTATGTATGTATGTATGTATGTATGTATGTATGTATGTATGTATGTATGTATGCGTGTGCGTGTGTGTGTGTGCAATCTAAATTGGCCCGTGACGGTCACCCCCTTTTTTGCTTTGTCTTCTTGTTTACTCCACAGATCACGCAACTGAAGATCGACAACAACCCGTTCGCGAAGGGCTTCAGAGACACCGGGGCTGGCAGAAGGGAGAAAAAGTGAGTCTTCATTCGATCGTGCCCTTGTATGTGTCTTCCTTCGATCTAGCACATATACTATACTGATTCCAGCAATCCAATTTGGGAGGATTTATCCCTGCGACCTTTCTTATAGGCTTCTTGTAGTAGTTGGCAACGTAACACGTCCGAAGCATATAATGCAGTGAGCTTACAGTACCGCTGCAACTCTAAATATAGCGGAGATAGAACAGCGCAGTGATCGCCACGTAATAGTCACGTATATACATTAATATGGGTCAGGAGGGCTGCATGCATGTCTCATCAGAACAGATAATTCCAGAAGCGCGGCTCTTGGTTCATCTTGATAGCGGGTGTGAAAAAAAAAAAAAAGCTTGTTGGATCTGCTGAATAGTATAACTGTCACTTTCCTCTCTCGCTTGACGTGTTGAGGTCATTGGGCTTATGCATAGGGGCCTTTTAATATACAGGACCTTTGAAGTTGCCTCACAGCAGCTTTTCCCTTGTTCAGCTCCGCCCACCCTTCCAGTTTCCTGTAAGTGGATTCAGAAAACGAAAGAAAAGCAAATTCATGAATTGAATATTGGGGCTTTACGTGCCTAAACCACAGTTTTATTGAGATGCAGGTCATGGTGAGGGACTACGAATTAATTTTGACCACCAGGAGATCTTTAACGTCCCCGCAATGAACGGGACATGGGCGTTCTTTCATTTCGCCCCCATCGAAATGCGGCCGCCGTAGCCGGAATTTGATACCGCGACCTCGGGCTCAGCAGCGCTACACCATAGCCGCTATGCCACAGCGGTGGGAAGAGCAAAGACGTGTCATATGCTCCTTCGAATGTTTCGCTGAAAGTCACCGTAGTCATGCATTGCGTAATGGAACGGTGATTGGAGGTCAGATATGTTGGTGTAGATCCTTGTGATATTTCACATCCATAACCATGTGATAATTCAGCAGCCGTTGCAACCTAAAAAAAATATGAAAACGCCGTTTACGTGACATGTCCGATAGCGCAAGACAAGACATATCTGTATACATTGAGAAACGACGCCTACACACACACACACACACACACACACACACACACACACACACACACATATATATATATATATATATATATATATATATATATATATATATATATAGAGAGAGAGAGAGAGAGAGAGAGAGAGAGAAAGAGAGAGAGAGACAACTCGCGAAGAATTAAAAGGGCCAACAGCGCTAATTTGTTGCTTGGAAGATGCCCGCAAATACCAGGGGCCGGATTAACCAAGCTTATTGTTAATATTCTTAAGAGCTGTTCGTACCATTGGGCATCCGCCTTCTCTAATGATGTGTCCAACGTGACCACTGGCCGTCGCTTGCTCTTAAACCAGTTCTGGCGTAAGGACTTTTCTGTGAATACGGGAGCAGATATTCGGCGACATAAACTAGGCAATGTTAATGAGCGCGCAGCATTCAACACGCACGATGATATATACGGCTAACGCGTAGAATGGGAGGTGTAGACTCCGTCAGGAAGAAAACTAAGTCGCATATATGCGCTTGGGTATATCGGTATCAAGGCAATGTTGTATCGCGTCCTCCAAAACTCCGATAGTAAACTGTTGACGACAAGGACTATATCGTTCGCCTTTTTCTCCAGTCGTCAAGCTTCTAGACATGCAGAACGCATGGAGACCGAATAAAGACGTTAGGGCGCCAGCAATGTGCATACTTGCGGTCAGTGGTTTCGTTACAATAAATAAATAGAGCGTCCATACTGGTATAAAGTATATATCGACAGAGATTACTACAGTGAGCTTGAAAATAACTACATACGTCGTGTAACTCGCGCTAAATGTTCCCACCTGAATCTAATTCGTACACGTAATCATCGCATCGTTCATTGCACCGCATGCGTGAAATTTACAGGGCAGGAAGTTGGGCAGGTGGCTCCGGGAGCACCTGTGTGTGTGTGTGTGTTTGTGTGTATACATATATATATATATATATATATATATATATATATGACAGCGTTGTGACAACGTGCGCTAACGGGTTTGGTTCGCTCGTGTGGCGCCTCGCAGGAGGCTGGGCGAGTCTTCGTCGCACCCGCTGGGCGGCGACCACCTGGGACGGTCGCTGCAGGACGGCGACTCGAGCGACGACGACGAGCAGCTGGACGTCGGGGGCGCCGACGACCTCAGGGCGACGGGACTCAACGGATCGTGTCCGTCGACGCAGGACCACGACGGTAGGCCCCCCCGTCTCTGTACTCCGCGTCAACTTCTACACGCTGTAGACTATGTACCATGTACGTAAGTCGGCAGAAATCTACGCTTCGTTAAGGAGAACTCGCTAAGGCACACTCAAATTAAATCTATCTATCTATCTATCTATCTATCTATCTATCTATCTATCTATCTATCTATCTATCTATCTATCTATCTATCTATCTATCTATCTATCTATCTATCTATCTATCTATCTATCTATCTATCTAATCTATCTAATCTATCTATCTAGTATCTTCCGTTTACCCCTTTTCTTAGACAGGGTATAGCCAACCAGTATTTACATTAGCTAATCCCCCTATTTTCTCTATATTTTCCTCCTCTTCCTCTCACTGTTTGCCCTTGATCAAGAGCCTAACAATATGGGCGCATTATGACTTAGATATCTAAATTTTCTAAGACTAAGTTTGACTAAGTAGGACTTTGACTAAGCTTTGGTCTCTTTGGCTTTTATCTTTTTCTCACACACCTCACTTTCTACGTGTTGGGCAGCCGGCAAAACAGGGTCTATGAACAGTTAAAGGGACTGACAGCCAATTTTCGTAGTACCCACTTTCTTTTAGTGCAATGGAAAGCTTACCGGCCAGAGCGTCTAATCCTGAAGTAGTAACGCAGAAAACGCGGTAAAACATTTTTATCAGAATCTTGCGATCTGCAGTGAGGATGAAGTCGTTCACTGGAAGCATGCTGAAAACTGTGATAGGTGAGCGCGATAGCGATTATATAGGCCGGCACTAGTAGGAGGCAGACGACAAGTGCGGCTGTAGGTGTGAGAAAGTATTACTTTGTTTATCGAGTCGATGTTCCTGCGATTCATGTTTTCGAAAGTCTTAAAGTATTTCTGCAATACTATCTACGTGTTGTTGCGGTTTCCTGTTCACTGCTTTGATATTTGACTAGTCAAAACGAAACCAATTGAATCGATAACGAAACGGCTCTTTTACACGCGATACGCGGTTCGTGTTGCCGTAGCCAAGCGTGCGCTTCTGATTTCCAATGTCGTCTCTCGAAGACCTGAGCGAGCAGGAACAAAGGATTTCAGCTCGCATGCGTGCTCAGAATTTAGGTCCTTACGAAGTTGCACCCGAACGTCATGCTTCGACGGACGAAAGCGGCAGCGGAAGCGACGAATCCGACTTGCAGGACAGACAGCCGTCCCCGTCACAAGCAGCGCGCCTGGAGAATGCCCATCGGTAAACGCTCACTCACACTAGGCCCATCCGACACCGATTTGGGTCTGCCGACTGTCGGCGACAGCATTTTTCACCTTCGTGTCGGCGGCTCTTCAACACTGGACCGACGCCGACAATATGCCGACGGTCGGCGGAGAGCTCGGCGTCGGTACATGTAGTGTGATGGAGGCGCCGACAAGAAGGTAAAAAACGCACCCGTTTACGGCACAACTCGTCGATAGCATCTTGTATCACAGGGAGGTCATAAAGCTCTGGGTACTTGCAGACTCGCGCTATGTACTCGCGCGCGTACAACAGCACGTGCGCCGCCATGCATGTGGGACGACGCGAGCGTCGCTCGTCAGCGTGCACTTTCTTTACTTCGTAATAGGCGTAGAATAAAGCGCAAGTGTCTAATAATGTACTAACTGTGATTTTAAGAAATAATTGCGCTGTACTTAATGACAGTCGACTTACGTGCAGCAATCTCCTGACTACGCTTCGAAGCATCAAGATTTCACCGCCAGGCCTCGCCACCTACTGGTATTTCTGATCGTCTTTGCAAATTTAAAATTATATTTCCTATTTAAATGCCGAACAGCGTGCTGGATGCTGTCACTATAAATCATGGCCCACTTCATTTCCGTCAACATTTCACAACACATTCTCGCCAGTTGTCAGTGCCATTAAAGTCAAGCGTCATGAAATCTGGCCACTACGGAGACACTTCGGCGCAGGTTAGGAAAACTTACCGGATCTAATTAATAACAAAGCCCTCGCTTCGGCGTCCCTCACAGGTGTTGGACGTGAAGCTGCGTCAGTAATTATGTACGCGCTGCAGGGCCTCCTCACTCGCGCGCGAGGTTACTGGTGTTGGTATTGTTCGTTATTTTCTTTTCTTTTTTTTTTTTTTTTTTTACGCGGAGCTTTCTTGCAGCGGTAAAGGCCAGCGTGCGACAGCGTGTTCGGTATCAAGCCAGCCAGGCAAGGTTCGTCTGGACCCCGACGCTTTTCTTTTGAAACGTAATTATTGATGACTACAAAATAAAGGTTATTTGCGCGTGTTCTCTTTCTTTTTCTTTGCTTTCCTTGCTTTCTTTATTTACTCTTTTTTTAGTCAGTGATCCATACTTCTTGCTTCGCACATCCTGTTTCGCCGGCTACACCGGAGTTCAGTTAGAAGTTTGTACGTGTTGGTAGAAAAGAGCACCAGCAACGCTCCCAGCGCGGGAGCCCCTAATAAGCAGCCCTATGTAGATAAGATGAGGGTGTCGGTGACGCATCATCACTAAGAGCAGCCTGAATATAATGTTCAGCGACAGTCCCTGGCATCCGTTCTAGCGCACCTTGACACTAGACCATTGTCCCCCGAAACGATTTTCACATGCCGCCGACACAATACATCGCAGCTGAAGGCGACGAAGGGACTACTTCGGTTTTTGAAAGAGACGGGATTGGACAAGCGGCTGCGACAGGGATGTCACGTACCGCGGAAAGATTGTTGGACTATAACTGACGATGTGTGGGCTGTGCAATGTGCTCTCTCTCTCTCCGTTCCCCATCTTTCATCCCCCCATCCCACTCCCATGTGTAGGGTAGCAAACCGGTTAAGCTGAACTGGTTAACCTCCCTGCCTTTCCTTCTCCACTTTTTCCTTCCTTCCTTTCCTTCAAAAGATATGAGACCTCTCTGATGTACGGCTTCACCTTCTCGTTGTAAGCTTTCATCTACGAAGAATTTTATTTTATTCTTTTTCACAGCTCAACTTTGCACCTGAGCAGCATCTTTACTGGTGCCAGCGCGATCACGTTAAGGTGCTTTAAGAACAGTGAACCGAACGTTAGCGGACGCAATTAATATACCGCTGCCCTGCGTGCAACGAGAATCCAAGCAGAGTGTTTGTCGCCCAGCAGAACGTATTGCCGGACTCGTTGGTTCGTACTTGGAAGTTCAAGAGAGCGAAGACGAAACGAAAAGACATGTATGTGGCCGGTTCATCCACGACAGGCTTCCACGTAGTGGGTCCATTATTACTGCAGGCACATGACAAGCGCACAGTATACAGACACAGTACAGGCGAATGTAGTGTTCTGCATAGACGTTGCTTCGACTGGCGCTGTTCTTCAGGTATACATCCTGGCTCAGATCACTTGGGCACTATACGTATATTGCACGTTGACTTCCACCCTTCTCGAAGTGAACTCGGAAGCGATTACGTAAAATTTTCACCCTGGATATAAAGTTGCGTGCATGCAGAGAACTGTATTGAAGGCGTTTCGTTAGGTTCTTGCCAGCACTTTTCGAGGAAAACTGGCACTAATTTGACCTATGGGCCGCTGTTTCGACACGGACGTCCAAAATCACCCGCGAAGGGCGTTTCTAAAACCGCGAGACTGCATGAACGTCGCAGATGCATCGTCAACGTGGCAACCCACCACACGATGTCACGTCTTCGCCTCTGCGTTTAGGCCTATAATCTATATGAGGAGACAGTCCAAACACACGAATATCTTGTTTTCAGGGTCTAAACACGGGGTGCGTAAGCATGTAAGCGATTTTTTTTTTTTACATTCGTAACGTGCTAGTACCTACGTACGAATCGACTTGAAACAGTGATTATATCCCTAGTCTAGCCTTCCTGTCTGAGGAGGATAAACACCTAAAGGCGCTCGCGTATTCCATTTCTACAAAACAACAACAACGACAACAACAAACCTCTCTTTGGATTTAGGTCCACCCATAAGTGTAACACAGGCATGCACCACATGATTCGTGAACTCTATATATACGTGCTAGCTTTTTTTACTCAGTTACGGACGGGCATCGTCTGCAGCGCGACGTTCACCTGACCTGGAAGAAGAGCACGCCGTAAATCATTCATTCGCGCCTAGACGTACATACATGGACGACCTGCATGCGTACATACGCGACCGGAGGTTAATGTGCCCCGCAGGAGCGTGCCACCCGAGCGCCAGCAGACGTGGCCTTTGCGCGCCCGTCGGCAGCAAATCGCCAGCTCTCGTATACCGCGCCATGCCAACCTCGCCGCAGACGTTGGCGTAATAACGAGAGTGGGCAAACGTCGGTCGGTCGGCCTCGCCGGCGCGCACTGATGTGATGCGAGGAAGCATACGCGCAAGGATGGAGACGGAACGAAACAAAAGTTGCCGCTCTCCGGCCTCGCGATCGAGCACGCACGGAGTGCGTATATAAATATATATACGCATAACGATATAGGCGAGACGGGGCGGGTCCAGGAGTAATGGGAGCGGTGTGAATTCGCGATCGCGATGCATTCATGAATGCGCGCGCCTATTTGTGTATATGCGGTGCGCTTTTTGTATGGAGTGGCCGCGTGGTCGAGCGCACATTAATCCTGTTACACGCGCGGCGCATAGCAACGCGTGACTGCCTTCTGCGCGTGTACATGCAACACCGCGAATGGACGCGCCGGTCGTATAACGTGCCGTATATGCATCCCGGAGCTGCGGGCCGCCCACGCAGTCGGCAGCACATTTGCACCGGCGCGCGCGAGCGTTTTTAATGGCCTCGTGGAGGCAGTGCCGTTTCGTGTCGTCCCCGTGGAACAGGGCAGTTTGTCTTCGTAATGAGGTGGACAGGGCGGCACGGGCATATATACGCGAATGCGTATACCGTGTACTGTTTCTTACAACTGACTTTCTTTTAAACCGAAGCTTTTCATTTTATTATTATTTTCGTTGTTTCCTCTCCCCACTTTTCGGGTGCTCTCTGCTATTGTTTCGTCGGATGCACAACAAATTGGGGCACTGGTTAGGGTTCACTGGCTATGTGTCGAGAGTTGGCTGCTGGCTGTTGTCTTGCACGATTGCCGTCCCGGTTATGCAGGGTGTACCACGCAATTTTAGCCATACCTTAAAAATACGCAGATTCCACGCAGATAGACAGAACCGAGGTAATGTTGTTTGCCGTCGCTTGGAGATATTCTATTTTTTTGGATTCCGCCTAATTACATTAGTAGTCTTAATTAATCAACTTCTCAAATATTCTAGTAATATGAAGACTGTCAATGAGAATTGTAGAGCAACACGAAAGACTCCCGATGCAGTTTTCTGTTGCTCAATACGTGCTACACGAAAGTGTTTTTTTCCAAGCGTGAACTAAGCCCGCGAATACATTCCAAGCGACTCGAGCGGCCAGTCACGCGGCAATTTTGCGTATATTCGCGAGCTTCGAGTTATATGAACATGGTTTCACCATCGTCACGGAGTCGTCGTCAGCCTGTCGTTGTCACTCAGTCATCGGCATGCCGTCACCGTCGTGCTGCTGCGGTCACTGACCTGCTGTCGTGGGAACATCCACTAAACCATTCTCTAAAGGAAACCGGAAGGGAAATTCACTATATAGCTCCTTGGCTTCGTGGCTGTACGCCACGGCGTTCATCTTACGTTTGCTGCAGTCCGAGTATAGTGAGAGATATACTGCGTACATCGCGCATCGCACGCGAGCCAAATATGTCTCACACCGTGAAGAAAACATTTGTCTTTGTTGCTGTTTACTTTTTCACCTTCTCCCGCTCCCCCCCCCCTTTTCTTTTTTTCATTTGCGCTCGGCACAGAAGACCTGCATGCGTATAATGAATGTCCAGAAGCGGATGCACGCCTCTCAGCTGCGCACAATCTTTCGTCGCCGTGCGCTGTTTGAAAGCTTTGCACCGCGCGCGAGTCCAGGGAAAAGCAGAAGCAATTAGCTTGAGACGAAAGCCAGTCTATATTGCAAATAACGTTATGATTCATAGCTTCCTTACAGATGAAACAAGAAAGAGAACCCAGAAAGAGAAGACAGAGGCGTGCGCGCAACCCACTGGTGCAGAGGAAACTGGCTTCTCTGAACGAACGCTTATCTTAAACACGCGCGCTTGTGTACACAGCACGGGCTACTACACTTCGTTAAAAAACAAAGAAAGAAAGAAAGAAGTTAAGGAAGAAAAAGAACGTGCGCGATCCATCAACTCGCAAAGAGTAACCAGCTAGCAGAAGCAGCATTTCGCTTCTTCTCCTCGTTTGCCCGTTTTCTGGGAGTTCTCTGTTTCACACTCGTCGAAGTGCTCGCCTCCGTTTATCTTTATTGCTTGCTTGCTTGCTTTTTTTTTTGTTTCTTTTTTTTTTGTCGCCGCTGCGTTCTCGTTATCTTTGTCCCTCGGAGTGGGACGCATTCCCAGAAGACCGAGAACCAGACGATGTGTGCCACTTCTCACCGCGGCTGCTGGAGAGGGAGGAGCAGCTGGACGGCGGTGAAGAACTCGGTTAAGATAACGTGCGACGAGGCAGCAGAGAGAAGAGGCGAGTCGCTGAAGTCGCGAGGACGAGCGCTCCCGAGAAACTACTAGTCTTGAGGGTGATATGGCAGGCGTGCGAGGAAACGTGTCTCAGTCAAACGCGCGGACGCCTTCCCCACACAGCTCACGTGTGTGTGTGTGTGTTGCGCGTAGGAGAGGTTCGCTTCGCTTATTCACATTCGTTTTGTTTCCCAAATCGAAGCTTGCTTTGTCTATAACGCCCCCCTTAGCACGCCTCGCCCCCTCCCCCCCACACACACGAACCCACACAGAACGAACACTTAATCGACCAGTCGAAGCAAATAATCTACAAGTTAGTTGGAACATTTATTAGGCCTCACTCCGCGATCTGACGGTAGAGCGACCGCCCCGCAAATGAATTTTGGTCGCGGGTTCGCACCCCGGACCAGGACGAATTTTCCTTCAACCGTGAAGCACTTTCTCTCTGCCGTGCGGGTTTCCTTTGTAACTTCGTCCCGGGGTGAATGACTATTAGTTACTTCATTTCGCCAATATATAATGTCAGTATTTTACCCTATACAGCCGGAAGTCCAAATGCGTCCCTTTCATAAAGGATAAAACTCTTCCTGCGGGGTCGATCATATGCGCTATACTTGTACGCCAGCGGCGAAGATACGTTCTCAAGCGCTACGCGTCGTCAGCGCTTGCCGGGTGTTCTTGCGTTCTCCTGTCTCGGTCCTCGTCGCGGCGCATTCTAACCAGGTTGACCAAATCAAGTCTCAACGCGAAATCTCTACTAGCCAACCAATCTCGATTTCGCCTCTGTCTGTGTGAAGCCTCTTAATAGAACTCCGCGCCCGCATGCCAGCGCGTTTCGCGCTTATATATATATATATATATATATATTTATAATTTTTTTTTTAGTGCGCTAACAATAGGCGATCACTGGGAGCGTAAAATCATTTACTGTAGTGGTTGGAGAAGGCAGTGTTTTTTTGCGGTGAAGTTCGGAGGAAAGCGATGGTGTTTGCAGAGTTGTTATCTGTAGTAATATGCCTGATGCTGTCAAAGCCGCTGCGCTCGGAACGCCATCTCGACGCTGATGCGGAGGCCGCCAGAAATGCGCGGGTTAACGAAACTCCCGAACAGCGACAATGCTATAGGGTTAGCGTTAGCTATAAGGTTAATGGTGTTAGCGCACGATAGTTCATGCTTAGCCGGAGCTAATAAACCGTCACCCATTTTTTTTTTTTTTACCACTGCGCATGCACGGTAAAAACGGTCTCTAGAAGCGAGGGCGAGTCAGAAGCTGGCGTGTCGGCTCTCACTTAACGAAGTGCAGGAAAGGCAGGGGTCAGGGTGACGAGCGGTCGGTCGCTGTCCCGTCACCTCCAAGTGGTGGCCCGCGGTGGCAGAGAGGGTTCGGGTTTCTGACGCCTGCACGCGCGCTATCGATACCGCCATCGTCGGCCTCCCCAGAGTTCGCTTTCTCGGTCTTCGTTCTTTCTTTCGTTCGTTCTTTCCTTCATTCTTCATTTCCTTTCCTTCCCTTTCTTTCCTTCTTGCTTGCTCGCTCCCTCTTCTGTCCAAGGGTGTCTTTTCCAGTTTCTGAAAGAAGGTATACTGCGCGTTGCTGGAGGAACTCGCGGCTGGTTTTTTCACGGGCGAGTCGGTGTTCGAGCAGGGCCGTTCTCAGCAGCGAAGCGGTGCTCCCGTCGTTCTCCTGTCTGTCTTCTCTGTATTGTCGCGGGGTGCGGTGTACTGTACTATAGAGTTACTGCGTAGGCTCCCTTCCCTATAAGTAGCCCATACAGTGACTCTACCCGAATATATCTCGCCTGGAAATCGCCAAAGGCGAGTTAAGAGTCACGCGCTGCTCGTGTTGTTTACTTCAGCAAAACGCCGCGTAAGTGTGTGTCTCTGTGGCAGGCATGAGCGCGTGATCGATGGGTCTCCTCTGGCTTGAGAAGTTTTTCTTGTGGGGCTAAAAACACGAGGACGCTGAAGAGGAAAAAAAAAAACACACACACACACACAGGTTTGTTGAAAGCTAGCGCCTGTGTGTGTGTTTTTGCTCTTCTGAGTCCTAGCGTTTTTTGCGCTACAAGAAATACTTCAAAATGTTACACCAGAAGCCCAAATATCTACAATGATGGCTTGAGAAGTCGTTTCGCCGTCCTCTATGCTGGCTTATGCATGCGGCTAATGAAGACCGCGCGATGGCAGACGCACTTTTCGAGAGACGCTTCCTCGAGCTGAACCGCTATATATGAACCCAGAACGCACGTACGCTTGCCCACGCGCGCAACTAAGCTCGCGTCTGCGCACCCACGCATGCGCACACGGTGCGGGCCAGCTCGTGCGCGTCGAAGCGCGGCGCGAGCGTGAAGATAAGCTACTCTCTGATACCGGGATTCGGGCCGATTCGCGTCAGCGCAACTGGCTACGTAGCTACGGAGTCGTATAATCATTTCTCAGTCAGTAAAGCTGATATATGTTATGCGAACCCGCCGTGGTTGCTCAGTGGCTATGGTGTTGGGCTGCTGAGCACGAGGTCGCGGGATCGAATCCCGGCCATGGCGGCCGCATTTCGATGGGGGCGAAATGCGAAAACACCCGTGTACTTAGATTTAGGTGCACGTTAAAGATCCCCAGGTGGTCGAAATTTCCGGAGGCCTCCACTACGGCGTGCCTCATAATCAGAAAGTGGTTTTGGCACGTAAAACCCCATAATTTAATTTTTAATTTTTTAATATATGTTATGCGAGGAAGTGTATTTTCTTTCCTTTCTTTTTTGCGCTGATATATATGTGCATATATTAACAAGAAGAACGGAAACTGAGGGGCGTGATTTTAATTAATCACACACACACACACACACACACACACGCACGCACACACACGCACACGCACACACACACACGCACACGCACGCACGCACGAACGCACGCACACACACACACACACACACACACACACACACACACACACACACACAAGTGATAAGCTAGAGATAGGGAGATTAACATATTAGAACCATATTGGATATACCTTGCACTGGGAAAGAGGAATGAAATATTAACAGAAGGAGGAAAAGAAACGTTTGCGCAGCACCACACACGCACACACTGAACTGTTAATCGTTCGCTCGGTCACATAGGGAGGGTGATGATGCGGCGTTTTACATCGCAGACGCACTAGGTCATCGTCCGAAGGGAAGCCTTCGCGCTTCATGTGATGGACAGTAACACAACGTGTGCTTTAAGTTGTCTTCTGTACCACGTGTGCCCGGAATTCTTATCGAAATGAATAAACATTCGTAAACAACAAATAACGGGTTCAACCAACTGCCATGACTTTGTATTATCTGGTGCATTTGCGCATCTGTACTTGACCCTACAATCACAACAGCTGTGTGAGACAAGGCTGTCTTCAATAACTCCTTGTTTTCTAATTTTCATTTTTACCCCAGACGCGTCACTCAATAAGCCATTACCGCGATAGCACTTTAGCAACTGTAGCGCGAGTTCGGCTCTTTGACAACTGCGCGCCCTTCTTTGCCGCAGCGGCCCACGAGCGAAGCGGCGGCCGGCACGACGACGCTGCCAACGGCGACCGACGATGCTCGCCGAGCCCCAACAACCTCGCCGTTGCGGCAGCCGCTGCCGCCGAAATGTCCCTGCACAGCCTCCAGGGCCTCAGCCTGGCCGCCGCAGCGCATCCCCAGGCCGCCGCCCTGTTTCCCTACTTCTACCCCGCGGCGTCTTTCTACCACCCTTCCATGGGTCTCCATCCGTCCGCCATGTTCCTGCCGCGAGGCGGACCATCGGCGTCATCCCTGGTCGGCGGCCCGCATCCTGCCAGCTTGCCTCTTCTCATGGCCGCCAGCCAGCACTTCTTCAACGGCCAGAACCCCATGGGACAACCGCAGCAGCAGCATCCGCACGCCGGCAGCGGTGGTCTCATGTCGGGTGAGTCCGTGGGGTCCAGATTCCTGAAGCAGCAAGCCGGCCCCCAGCAGGGCCGGTTCGCCCCGTATGCCGTGCCCGTGGCGTCCACTGCTTCGCCCTCGTCCTCCTCCTCTTCTTCCTCGGTGCCGCAGCAGCACATCGTGGCGCCTACGCCTACGTACCCGGACTCGGTGCTCCAGGAGCCCGCCGCAACAGCGGCCGCCAGGACTTTGTACGGGCCCACTGCGGGAGTTGTTGGTGCCGTGCTGGACAAGTGCCTCAGTTCGCCGTCGTCCGAGACGGGCGGCAACAGCTCGGACAACTCGCTCGCCTCGTCGTCCATGGTGTCGAGCGAACTCAAGAACATGGAGAACATGGTGAACGGACTCGAGAGGCGCCAGGAACAGTTAGCCATGCTCTCGCTCTCCAGGCTGAGCGACAAGTAGCGTATATGTAGAACGCGCAGGCGTAGTGCAGTGCTTTTTCTTTCTCTCCTTCTTCCTCTCCCTCTCGTATTATATGTGTACAGGGGTGGTGTGCTGCGCGCGTGATCGACTGTGGTGAACGAAATATAGGCCTTCGTGGACTGCGGTGTAACGCCCGGTTCAGTGTGTGTCCTGTGGTGAAGGGCCGAAAAGAGGAAAACAAAAAAGAACTCAGTGCAATCTGTGTGTGCCATCGTCGCGAGAACAAGCCAGTCAGTCGCGGAGCAGTGCGGCCTTGGATAAAACGAACAGGCCAGCCAAGTCGTTGAAAGGTATGTGAACACTTTTCGAAGCTTGATTATCTTGTCCTCTCTGTGTGCCTTTCTTTTCGGTATGTCGTACAATCTATTCCAAAAAGTCGGTTTCGCCAGAAAGGAGAAGCATTGATTGCGATAGCAAATTAGCAGACAGCCATACGAAATATGGATAGCAGCTTTATTGGCCGTATCAACTTGTAAACATCGCTTGATGACTAAATTAACAAGCATGCTGCCAACGCGCACAGGAAACATCAACACATCACACTCGATGACAGCGGACACCGCGGACGAGATTGAGCCGCAATCGTCGGTCCCTCTCGCACGCTTTCGCTCCCACATACAGCGTATGGTGCGCGACGACGGTGCTATCGCCCTTGGGCTTTTTACGGAACATCTCGGCGACGGCGATGCGTCTGGAGTGTCCATATATTTGCTATCGCAATAGAAGCTTAAGAAGCGTGGGTTCCGAGTAGAACTCGAATCTCCAACAATTTTCTTATACAGATTTTAATAGGCTAAAACATCGTGCTGGACGCCATGTGCTATAATGTTTGCTACAACACTGAATTTCAGGCAGTGTGCCTGGACTCGCAGTATTTATGTTTACCATGGTTCTTGGCTGAGTCAGTTGGTTCGCACTTATAATGCTGTCCACAGCTTGAACAAGACGTAATATATCGTGTTCTCTCTATGCTCGTTTCACAAGCTTCCTGCATAAATTAAAAATACATATATAGGTTTCAAGAGAAGGAAAGCTCTAACCTGCACTTATTTTAATATCCCGGCGTTTCGGAATCCGGTCAGGTCCTTCTTCGCGATCTTGAAGGAATAATGTAATGTTTCATGCTGCCCTCCCCCTTATGTAATGACCCATGGGGGTCTTTAAGGGAAAAATAAATAAATAAAAATAAATGATGATGATGATGGTTATGATAGCTGTGTTCAAGTGTCACCTGGAGTTCAACCGAACGTGCGCGGAGAACTGTGTCATCCCCCACAGTCTGCGTCTGAAACGTCCGGTTTTATCTTTGGAAGGCCTCCAGATCATCTCCAAAACTGAGCAACGCTTGCTTAATACACGCGTACGTGAGTGAAACACGACGATCAGGAAGAAAGAACTGGACCTTTCCTTCACCCGGCGCCAGATGGAACATCCTATTTCCGGAATTATGCCCTCCTTGGAAGACCTTGCAAAAAAAGCTGCCTCTACAGAAGCTCGCAAGCACAAGGCATCGCAAGAAAAGAAATTTAGCAGCCTGGGTCACCACCAAAAGCCACCGGTAAATCCTCCAAGCACCTCTCTGACGAACCTATCATCCCAGCATCCTTCAACGCTGAAAGTATCAGTACTGCCCAAGGGTCATGGGTTCAACGTTTCAATTACGCCGCCTTTCCCCAATATTCTAGCAGCAGTCGAGGAGGGTATACAGCATCTGGAAATTGGCGTTCGTCAAGAGACAAGGCTAGAAACAAATAGGAATTCTGTGCAAGATGCTCACCCGCCAAAAGAACTATGCGTGGCTCTGCTATCGCAATCACCAGAGATCAGTGCAGCTGGGGGAAGGCTAGTAAAGCAGTGCCAAATTGCATAAAAGACACAGTAGCACCGGCAACACGTCCCTACGGCGCCCACCAAAGGTGCCTACTACGGCGTCCGCGATTCGCGTGGCCAACGCCGTAGTAGACGCCACGGTTGTCTCCACTCTGTACTGAGTGGCGGGTGAGGTAGACATTGAGGCACCCTAGCGGACGCCGCAGAACACTCCTCCTCCCTCGCCTAATCCCCCTGCCTCGCGTACCACAGAGAGGGCACGCATCCTGGCACCGTTCCTCTCTCGCTTGCGCGCTTTTCCTTTCCCCGCTAGGCTCCACCTACTCCACCCACTCTCGCTGCGTCGCTATGCGCGATGCTATTTTTATACTCTCTTTTCCTCTCTATCAGCTCTCCCTCCCCTAGCTCTGCGAAGCTGCGCACGTCAAGAGAAACTCAGCGAGGTTCTAGCAGCTCCACTGCCTACCATACGAACCTACATACGACGAGGTGAAGGCTCTACCAGACTTGAAGAAGGGCAAAAGCATTGTTGGCCTCTCAGCCGACAAAGGCAACAGCACTGTCATCGTGAATCTACCTGACTACGAGAAGAGAGCAGAGGATCTTCTTAACGGAGAAGCATACACAAAAATAAAGAAGGATCCAACGTCGTAAACCCAAACCCAGATGAACAAAATTCTCTCTGACATTTTCAAGCAACATCTAGAATTCGAAACCTTTTACTTGAGGTTGATATGCAGAAACAGCTCCGCCCTAGGCTCCTACGGCCTCCCAAACATTCATAAAACAGGAATTCCTCTACGTCCCATAGTACATTTTACGTGCTCCCACCTACGATACCCGTCAACCTATCTTCATAAGGCAATGTCTACTCTCACCGGGAAACAACGGAAACCGACATTCGCCACTCAAGACACAAAATCTTCCTTGCACAACGCTGGAAAACCCGCCTCAACCCATCGGGCTGCAACTCGCAGGGTGCTTTTCCGCGCGCTCGTGGCCTTCGCCCAAGCCGTCGGCTTCGCTGATCGCCTCTAACCACACCTCTGTTCACGCCTGCGTCGTTTCGGCTGCTGCTGCTGCTGCTCCTCTTCTCCTCCCTTTCCTCTTTCCAATCCTCATCCCCTTGTGCAGCGCGGTTGACGTGTCCTCTGTTGACAGACAGTTACCACGCTGCGCTTTACCCCACTTTTTCACAACCTTTGCCTAACAATCTCTCTTGGCACTCAAGACACCTTGTGGAAATAGCGTCCAATGTGGGTCCTTACGAAAGCGACTGCTTGGTGTACTTTGATGTCGTTTCGCTGTTTACTATAGTCTGCCTGTGCCCCTTGCTATTTCTGTGACACGTTGTGCGCTCTCAGGAGAAAAGATCTTTGGACCATGGCCTATGCATTCTTGAATGTAAAAGGCCACAAAAGCCCTTCTGCGCCTCTTAGAGGACACTGGACTCTATGAACGCTTGTGACAGTGGAGATTCCTCTGTGACTGACTAGGAATGACTATTATTTTCCTTTTCTCTCCTTACTTGTTCTTCCGTTTTCCTCCTCGCCAAGTGTAGGGTAGGCAACTGGGCACGTCCTTGGTTAACCTGCCTACCTTTCCTTTTTCCTTTCTCGCCCCCCCCCCCTCTCTCTCTCTCGTGCGCTCGAACATGATCTCACACTGAAAGACCGCACTCCTCTTTCTATTAATCACATCTGTCGGCTATTGAAATTCTGCCTTTCGAGCACTTACTTCTCTTTCAACAATCAGTTCTGCAAACAGACCAGTGGAACTTCAGTGGGTGCCGCAATCACGGTCACAGTCGCCGCACTCGCCATGGAGGACATAGAAAAGCGCCCACTTTTCGATGTCCTCCAGCGGGCGCAAAAAAATGTTTTCTTGCGTTACGTGGACCATTGTTATTGCATGGTGAAGTCATCCGAGGTGGACAATTCGCTCGCGCACTTGAACTCCATAGAGGCGGCTATACAGTTTACAGTGGAAGGCTAAAATTCTGGTTCTCTCCCTTTCTCAGATGTCCTCGAGAATAGAGAGCTACCGAAGCTTTCATTTTCCGTATTTCAGGAAGCCGACACATAGAGGACGATATCTTCCGTTTAATTCTAATCACCCCACCTGCCATAAGTTTTCTGTAGTTCGAAGCCTGGTCAAGAGAGCCGAAAGAATTTGCTTGCATCCGAACTTTCGGAAGGAGGAAAAGAACGCAGTAATCCGTGACCTTGTGATGAACGCTTACACAACGGCATTTATTAACCTTGCCTCCCGCCGACGGAACGAGAATGAAAGGCAGACGGCGGCTGCCGCAGCACCCAGGCAACGACGCCGTGTGTCGATGCCATATATTCCAGGCGTCAGAGAGCCATTATCCCGTGTGCTGCGAGCGGCAGGGGTTAACGTCGCTCTCTCTATATATACGGTCGGAAGCCTCCTCCAATCGTCGAAGTGACTGCGTTCCTGTCGAAAAGGCGCAGGGCACTGCGTATAACAGTAGCAGCGGCGAGTGTTAAGCTTCGTATAGTCGCGAGACTATAGAAACCTCCCGGAAAGAATATGTCAACACAAGAAAGACCTTCGCCACGCAACCAGAGAATGCAGTGCTGTGGCAGAACACTGCCAGATATTTAAATGTGTAAGCATTACCCAACGAGAAAAACGTCCGTCCGTCCCGTAAGACGACCGCTTTCGAGACAGCACCCGCCGCAGCGAGTGAATTCATCTTCATGGTGCCTCTCGCTTCAACGTCAGCGAAGCGGCGAGAACACAGCGCTCACGGAGTTCTCTACACATGCTTCACTCTGCCACCTTCGCAGATCGCTTTCGCTCGTCTCTCTTCAACGCTAAGTAAGCAGCGAGAACACAGCGCGCGAAGCTATCAGTAGTCGGCACTCTTCGTCGGCAGCGCAGATCGCTTTAAAGATGCGGCCCGCGCGGCGGTGCCATACGAAGCCACCGCCTGAGTACGTTTCGTCACGGTTCATAAAGGTACGACGCAGATGGACAAGGCGCTAAAAAGCGATAACAGCTTATAATGATCCGAACGTCATCAGCGTACCTGGCGGCGCCACCTGCAGTACTTTGCTTGCGTCATCAATGCTCCTTGCGCCGCCGTCCGCACCAGTTCGTGTCGCCGCAGCGCTGTCGTTTATACTGGTGAGGTCGAGTTTCATAAATTAATAATGGCACTAGGCTGCGTGGAGATGAGCAAGTGGCGCAATGCTTACGCATACTTAAACAACTCCCAGAGGAGTTTCCGCGTAAGTTATTATTTTTTTTTTAATCACCGGAGAAAACCCAAAGGCGCTGTCGTCTTGGAGATAGAAGAAAACCACCGACGGCGGCTCCTTTCGGCATCCTGGCACATCCAGAAGAAGCCAGGTACCATCAATCCGTTCGTCAAGAACACTTCCCGCCGTTTACGATCAATCTCTACGAAAAGTGTCTGCGCACCTGTCAAAGCGCCAAAAACGTATATAAGCACTGCTACGCCTCACGCCGCCCCAGAAGAATGAGCTGGTCGGGCTCCAAGACGTCGGATTCTCAAAATAAATCTCGGTTGGAGTTTTCTTTCTATTTAATTAAGTTGTCCCCACTCAGGCAGATATCTGCTGAATATTTACCTTTGACATGCCTTCGGGCGCTGCAGCTAAAATAAATAAATAAATAAATGTTTAGCTCTTCCACTGGCTTGCCCCGTGATGTATTGAAGCCTGTAACGTACCAACGGGCCTGCCGTGTTTTTGTGCGTGTGTGTATCCGTAAGACTCTCAATAAGAGCCATTCGCTAAAGTTGGCTTCGCCACACCAAGAGTGATTCCGTTATGTCTAACATTCCGTATGAATATGTGCTACATATTCCGTATGTAGCACGTTTATCAGATGTGGGTATGTGTAATTCTGTGCAAACGGGAATGTTAACCATGGCAGTTGTAAGCGGCGTTACAGATATGCTTGTAAATAAAAATTCATCAGCCGACGTTCAACCGAATGCACCATCAGGAAGGGGCCTGAATGCGTCACTAGTATCCGACGTTTCACAACACAACGTCAGTTTGTGCACCACCGACTGCAGCATGCGTCATTGTGCCGTATAGTGGCGATAATGATGGCAACGTAGCGGTGTACACGGCTTTTGTAAAATAAAACGAAGTCACTAAATATGAGGATGTTGCCCAGTAGGCTGACTGGCTGCTTCGTGCAGCCTAACCCCGGTCAGCTTCTGGCGCTAGAAAGCTCTGCAAAGTGTGTGCTAAAGTTGTCTTCCCTCTCCGGAGTTTTTCAGCAGTGTTGAGGCGACAAGACGTCACCAGACCAGACGTGAAGTGAACGTGTGCTGTGTGGTCGGGCTCGCAGTGGCTTCGTTTATTCAGACGCAGGATGTACACGGAGATGCAGAGGGGATTAAAGGGAGATGGGAAATACAGTATTGATTCGAAAGTATACGTGTAATCGCTCGATCATGGAGCTCAACAAAGGATGTTTTGCGCATTCATTGTATCAGAGTTTCATCTAGCAGACTTTATTCTAACAATTGCTCATTCGAGATTGATTCAAATGTCGCTTGCGCAGTCGCTAAATGCTTCAGTTCTTTTTTTCAATCATCCCTAGATGTCAGTTTTCAGGAAAAATTCGTATTTTTCGGAGAACCGCAAGCGTGCACACCGAGGAGAGAGCGAGAGAGAGAGAGAGAAACGAAGAAGAAAAGGAAGGGTGGTTAACCATGAACGTGCCCGGTTGGCTACCCTACTCTTGGGGAGGGGAAAAACGGAAAAGCAGAGGAGAGAAAAGAAAAATAATTCCTCTGCCCACTGTGGAAGAGATAATTATCGTCATTTGGATCATCGTCAGTGGGGTTATCGTCAAAACGTAACCCTAAGGGATTACGCTTTCGATCGAGTTTCCTCTGAACTCTTTACGTCGTGATCACTACTAATTCACGCAAGAACCGCCCGTGTCGATCGCGCCCTCGCGAAGTCACATTTGCGCCGCGGTCCTCTTCACATAACAAGCGAGAATGTCTTCGCGAGTCGAAAGTTTGCGGAGACACTTTTTGGGACAGCCAGAATTCGACGTAGCGCTCAAAGCAGCTGCAGGCATCTTGTTTCATTAATTTCCCGCGCGAACCATATTCGCAGGGAAGTTCTGGAGCGTATATATATATATACGTAGTTCCGGCGTCACATTTCACGCTCGAATTCCCCCGTGCACTGATTCTACCGCAATACATACCGTCGACCACGTCACAGACGCGCCGAAACGCGGAGAAAAAAAAAAGGAATCCGACGCGGAGTTTCGGTTATTCGAGCGCGCGCCCCGAGTCCAATTGCAAATGACGCGCGCACGGGCGCATTTATAAGCGCGCGCTCTCGCGCATAACGCGATAGAGGGCGAGAGTGAGTGAAAAGCGCACGAATCTCATTAAAAGGCATTTCCGCGTCGTGAAAACCAACCGGGCGTGTGCGCCGCCTAGTGCAAATGACGCGTGCGTGCGGCAGCGCCAGATGGGGCTTGTGCGACGCGTATCATATATATGTACAGACCGTGGGCGGATCCCCCGTTTGTTCCTCACACGCAACCCGTTTCTCCCGTTCCAAATCTGCAGTGGAAGGGAAAGAGGAAATAAATGGAAGCGTATAGGGAAGACTTATAATGTGGTGCAGGGTATAACAGAGCAGCAGCAGCAGCAGCAACAGCAGCAGGCTTTTCATCCGGCCACTCCCCGGTATGACGATGCCACCGCGAATTCGCTTCGGTTGCGTTCATTATTTTTATTTCTGGCTGCTTGCGTCTTGCCCGATGTACTCTACAATAGTTCCTTTGTGCGGGGCGCGGTTCGCGGAGTCTCGCGGCGAGATTTGTTCGGGAACTCTCGGGATCGCTTTCGGGAGCGAGGGGATAATTTCGAACCACGCGTGCGGCGTGGGGGGGGGGAGAGAGGGGGAGGGGGCGATTATACATATACGCGAGCGCTCTCCACAGCGTTTCTAAGCCCAACGAGGCGGCGACGGCGTTTTATTCGCGTGAACGACGGCGTATAGCCTATACGGCGCGCTGCAGTGTATAACACGGCGCTGAAAGAAGACCGCGCCGCATTATCCCTTTCTTTTTTGTGTGGGAAGGGGGTTGAAGAGAGGAGCGGGAAAATGTTTTCTCAGTTTTGTCGAGGTCAAAGAGAAGATGGAGGCGAACAAAGGGAAGAGCGGGATGGGGAGTGATGGGAGAGAAGGAAGACCGCAGATGGGGGAGAGAAGGAACGGCGTATAGAAGCAAAAGCGAGAGGCGTGTATGTATATAGCATATACGCTTCGAGGTTTTGCTCCAGATAGATGATCGCTGTTTTTCTCGTCTTGGCGGTGTTGGCGAGCTCGCGTTGCATTGGGGGTGGGAGTGGTGAAGGGGGCGGGGAGGACTTGAACGACGCGGCGAGAAAACGCAAACCCTCTTGGCACGCGAGTTGAGAAAAGCAGCAGCAAGAACAACGGTTGCGAGCAGCCTCGCATGCGTCGGGACGAAAAGACGAGGGTGGGACTGCGGAACGAGCGAAAATCTTTCGCGAGGTTGGGAATGCGGAATTTGTTGCTACGGTGAAAGGGATTGCGTTTATGAGATGGAAGGAGAAAGAAAGAAGGAGGGAGTGCTGGATGAAATGGCACTCGAGAAAGCGGCGAGGAATAGCGCGTTTACGTTGCAAATAGTGAGAGAGGAGGGGCTCGTTGTGAGGTGGGGAAGCATTGCAGCGATGGTGGGTCACGCAGCGAGAAAAGCGAGCTGGTGGAGCGGAACTGCGTTTGGTCCGCTGTTCTCGATAGAAATAATTGAACAACACGAGAAAATAAAACTAAATAACGAATATGGAGGCGGATCAATAAAGAGAGGAGGTTGTTAGACTTGAAGAGAAGGCGACTGCAAGGTGCGGAATTACGAAGAGCAACGCCGGAGGGAAGGGAGGATAAATGCATAGTGAGAAAGAAATGGGGAAATGTAAGGACCGGTCTGGAACATTTCGTTGCGTGCTGCAGTGATGAGAAGGTGGAGGCGACGCAGAACTGCAAGCTACTTCGTCCAATGGTGAGGCGGCCGTCGCGCGACTACAGAGGCGCTTTTGGGTGGGCACGATGATTGGAGGTGAAATGGAGGTACACCTCATGACGGGGAGGTGGGTGTGATGAAGCAACCTTCTTTTTTTATTTCTTGCGAGGAGCGGCGAGTGCGGAAATAAGGGAATGTACCGTAACGAAACTGCGAGCGAGGGAGAGATGGAAAAGAAAGAAAAGGGGAAAGCGGTGCTTTATTAGCAAAGCTCACAAAAGTTTCTGTATCTCTCCTTCCGCGTTCTCCACTATATTGTTCGTACATACTATATATGTACACACGGGCACAAATGCCGGAGCACATCTTTCAGGGTAAGAAGAATAACGACGGAGAAAAAAGGAGGCGCAAGCGCTCAGCGCGAATGGCCACTTCGCGTGTGAAGAGGCACTTGGTGCCACGCGACTACGTATCGACGAAAAAAACGGGGAAAAGGGAAGAAAGCTCCGCGCTGAGGGAGTTGGAAGAAGATTCACCCCGTCGCCGTTTTCCTCCTAGAGTTCTTCTTTTTTTTTAACTCCCTTATTCCCCATTCCTCCTTTCGCTTCCCGCCTGTTCATTCCAGTCTGATCCTTCCTCGCTGGGAAAGGAAAATGCGTTCTTTCCTCGTCGCCCGCGGAAAAGGGAAGATGGGGAAAAGCAGAACCGGGAATGGGCGTATCTGCTGCTGCTTCAGTGGTGCTTCTCCGTGAGACCGCGCGCCGCCGCCGCCGCCACTGCCTTGATAGCGCGGGCACCACGCCACGCCGCACACTCGCTCGCCACGGTTGCCGGATGAGAAATGAGTTGATGAGGGACGGACCGCTCGCTCCCTTATGGGCCGCGAGCGCTAGATATCGCACTGCGCGTCTTTTTGTATGCGCGTGTGTGTCTTTTCCCTGCCTTTTTTCCTCGTTATCTTCCCATTCTCTTCCCTAGGCCCGTTTGCAAAACTTTGATGCCCTTTGCTCCATCAAAGCTGGAGGTGGTGGGGCATGCGTTTAGCGAGCGAAAAAAAGTATAGAACGAGTCGAATTAAGTCCTTTTTTCCCCTGTATCCTTCTTTTGTTCCCTAGCTTGCGCACTTCCTGTAGCAGTCCTCGTTTTCCTTCGGAGTTTCGTGCGCCATACCGTACGATGTGAGTGAAGAAAAAGTTCGAGGATAGTTGTGGTTCAAAGCGCAGTGTTGTACAAAAAGTTGCGGAGGTGTCTTTTTTTTTTTTTTTTTTTGCGTGCGTGCGTGCTTTTTACTATGATTTCAGATATCAAACCGCATGGCATACCAATAAGCCTATAGCAACTTATCCTACTAGAATGTGCTTTCGGCAGTGAAACTTCAGGTGAACACTGAAAGCTCGTTCTAAATATCCAATGTTTACAGTTCAAAGAACGGCACATAATTCACGGGCATATTTGCTGACTTCCGATTTAATAAACCTTTATTCTCTCTATCTCTTGTTCGTGTCGAATTAAAACGTGCCTCACATTAACCGATGCCGAACTCCCCATAATCGACGTTAGGCTGATTATCTCGCGTGTAACCACTTGTGTCAACACGACACTGAGCCCTCGTCCCTTTTTTTCTTCTCGTTTCAGACTGGCCCTCAACGCATACCAGCCGGGTGCCGCCCCTGTCCACGTCTTTGTGTACGGATGTGTATAGCGTAGAGACTTTGCCTGCGGACCGTGCGCACATCTTATGCAGCAAGCTTGATGCGCGTTAGTGGCGTAGCAATGTATAAAAGAAAGAAGAACGCGGTTTCCAGATGACATATAGCCTTTTTATTCTGTCCCGGTTACGCAACTCTACGCTGCTTTGGTGTTGTACATATGTAGAGTTTGGGTTTCATGAATGTCGTCGTTGAACGTAACGTGTGCGTGCGTATCTATTCCTTTATTTATGTACGAAAGAAGACAAAAGTGTGTTCGATGTGTTCGTTAGATACGCGCACGGTCCTGTAGTGCGCGCCCTCCAGGAAGAAACGCATCCGAAAATTAAGAATGCCATAAGTTATGAGATGAGTTGTCGAAGAATGAGTCACCTGTATAAGGAACTGCAAACAGACGATTTTATTTTCGATTCAGGTGTGTCTTCCATCTTGGGTTGCTTCACGAACGATGTCTCAGTTTTGCGCACTAGGGGTGTGTTCCAATACTTGCCGTAGACGGCAAAGTAGAAAGGCTAAGCGGGCAGCGGCCATATTGAGTCTCGTTCCAATTCTCGCGAAGATGCCAAAGAAGACGGCTTCGCGAAGACAGCATCGAAGTCAAAAACGATGCAGGCTATACTTTCCTTTCCAAACAAGATGGCGGTTAAGCAGGACGCTTGGAAACTCGACGGGAAGGTCGTCTGCTGCAGAAGGAAACGTAGACACGCTTCCGCGTGCCCTTTATGTAAGTCCGGTCGTGTTTTTCGTGGGTTCGCAGACGCAAGTATATAGTTAAGGTGCATGCAGACATAATGCGTTCTTTTCTGAGCTTTTTCTTTCTCACTGCGAGATGACGTCACGTCGCAGAGGCGTCTTCCATGCGTCTTCCGGACGGTTCGAGACGCGCTATATTACTCGTGCTCGAAGCTGTCTCGGCTGTCTCCTGTAGCTGTCTACGTAGAGAGTCTCCGATCCTGGCCAGAATTGGAACACACCCAGGGATGGCTGTGTCAAATTGGCATGCTCGTGCATACGAATCGAGTGTGATTGGTTGTTACTGTTAGAAACCGGTACCGTTAACAACCCAACATGGAGCGAGTGCCACGCTTCCTTAAAACACTGCATACCGTCTCAGAGATGTTCTTTTTTTTCTTCCTGTATTCTTGGCGCACCACTGTATGATCTAACGAGATTATATGATCGACGTCGTAAATTTGGCTCAGTGAAAAATGCGACACCATTCTCTCTGTTCCACTTCTGCCAAGCGTTTCAAGCGACGACAGCAGTCGCGCAGCTCTTATTCGCACCTAAACTTCACAAACCAGAGCTGAACTGAGGGGACCACACGTTCTGAAAGCATCCAAACTTTATAGCGGCTTGTATTTGAATTTATTGTTTCTTTTTCTTTCGAGGAACAAATATGGCAAAAACTTTGTGGTCACCTGAAAAAGAAAAGCAAAAGAAAACGAAGGGAGATTTTCATTTGGAAAGCAACAGAAATTAAAGAAAAAGCTAAAAAACATATTTGCTATATGTGTGTAATCGACTGTCCTTCCTTACGTTAGACACCGAGCCGCGTGGCACGTACAGTCTGGAGCAAAAGTTCAAAGACCACGAATTCCCCCCCCCCCCCCCCCCCCCCCCGGCAGCAGGACATTCATGAATTCTTCATGTACGGCACTGCAACTTGCAATTGCAATCTCATTGCAGTACATCGGTCCAACAGATGCACTTAATTTGAGCCTGCCACGCCTAGGCTCTGAAGAAAAACCATTTTTTCGTGGCATCTGTGGTCTTTAGACTTTTGCTCGCGACTGTGCATCACTGCAGTGCATTGAAAATTGAAACGACTGTGCATGCAGTCTCCCTGAGGAACTCTTATCTACTGCTGAGATATGGTTGACGCTGCAAAAATTGCTCGGGTCAATTAGCGCTCAGGAAAGGAATGAACACATAATAATGAGGGTGAATTCGCGGCTCCGGAACCTGGCGGCGGCAATCAGGCCACCGTGTACATGTAACAACAACGGGCTTGGATAGAGGCGGCGCAGTATACCAGTATTTCGGCATCAAACCTGCCCATGTAGGGAATTTTCAGAATAATTTAATTCCATAGTGGCGCGCCGTCTGTTTGGTCCGCCGGGTTGTCGTGGTCCAGTGGGCGGAGGTGCTCGATACGAGTGGCAGACGTGCACGCTACACGTTTCGCTTGTTATTAGTAACATCGACAACGGCAGACAGGCAATGCTTGAATGTATACCACACTTCGTTCGTGGATAAGGTTTGGGCGCCTGATTGCACATGAAATCATCGCGCAGTGATTTGATGCGCTTCTGTGCTTCGGTCGCGGCACATCACATGTTGATAACACGTGCGGGCTGGTAGCTTCAGGTGCAAGAGTGTCAACGATTACTAGCGGATGCGCACTTCTGCCGTACAGTCGCGACAGTGATTAACTTTTTTAAAAATTATTATTATAGTTTGTCTCCAACCGCTGTCCTAACACTTCCTTCTTTATTTTTATAGTTCGTTCATTTGCTCTTTCGGTTAATAAATCGATAAAAGAACTTAAACAAAGCTCGTTATTACCCATCTATAGCAACAACCCGGCTATGGCAGCCATATCGGAAGGTATAATGTATAAGGGTTTTGCCGTCGCAAAGCTACAGCGATAAACGCGACTTCGCCGGCTATGCACACACGTGTAAAGCTTTCGCACGAGAAAAACTGACGTCACACGCCCCGATTGAGCCGCAGTGGACCGTGTGAATGACACAGATATAGAACGACCAAGACGACTCGGACGGGCATCTTCTACCCGAAGCGTCTGCTTGAATGGAGCAGACGGCGAGAAAATTGCCGTGCAGACGTCGCGCAAACGAGTTCTGTTCTTGTCCGATGGCTTCGCGAAATTCTGCGTAATTGGCAAGCAAGTCAGCAAGAAAGCCCGAAGGGGGTGTCTCTAGCACCCGGTTACCACGATTACCCCGCGCGGAATACTGCGTGTCATTAGCGGTGGAGCCGTCACGGCCTTGCGAGCAGTTTCGTAATGTTGTTGTACGTATCAGTGCAGTGGGAATCTGCCCACCGTTCGCACGAACCACCGTGCCCACAAACGCTCACCGTTATCGTCAGGACACGGAAAACGGCGTCGTTAAGATTCCCTCCAAAAAAACAGTGTTAAGCGTGACTTCCTGGGGCGGTGTCGTATTTTCTGTTTTACTATACGCGTAGCCCTGGCGACGTCTCCCAGTGCTTTCCCTCTGCTAAAAATCTAACCAGCCAGAGGTAAATTCTACTACCTCGTTCATCTTATTATTCACAGGACGGGATTACTTTCAAGACAGTTCTCCCGACATAAACAAGCCTCCCTCCGCCGTCACCCAGCTCCATCGGGAATAAAAATAATTGAGAACGAAATCTAGGCTGCCAACGCCGTTTTTAGAATCCCTGGGCAAAGTGACAGACATGTTAAGCGTCGTCTGCTGCATAGTGCAGTATAGAGACGGTTGTTCGTTTTTTTTTTTCTTGTCTGCAACATATAGCATTAACACCAGATCAAATTGTTAGAAAACGATCGATCTCATATTACTATTAATGCTCATTCGCTGGTCATCGACAGATGGCACGGGCCCTCCGGAATGTTACCCGAATGCGACACCTTTCCCCCCACGGCTTCACTTTAAACGTCTGAATCACTTAAAAATCGACTGGGCTGATGTTGCGTGGTGATGACGGCGACACAGCGCCGCTCAGGCCGATAGCCGAAACCGCGACTAATGGTTTTCGCACAAAAACTGGAGTATAGTTACTGCTTTTGTTTTTCGACCATGCGGTGTCATTCGTTGTTCCTCAGCGTATTTAGTCTCAAACAAGTAAGTGGGGCGCACCATTGACGCTCCGGAATATATAGACGGACTGTTACGAACGTAGAAAATGACGGACGGGTGATTGACACTAATGCTTGTTCGTCTTTTCCGAATAATTGTACGAATCAAATGTTTCAAAGTCATTCTGTGCCAAGCCAAAGATCAAATAGGATCGGCCTTTAAGAGCCAGTTTCAGTTGCAAAGTTAGGCTCGGCGCTGGCAAGCCTGTCCCACGAACAGCTGGAGGCATGGTTTGCCGTCCGTTAGCGGCGGAGAGAATAAATTATGCACATATGAAATGTACAATGCGCCTCAAGTCCGGAAGCGTTATGAATAAGCAGGGGGGAGCAAGAAAAACGTTATGCCATTGTCGTTGTTTTCTTCTGTTTGAATGGGGACATATTAGGTAATTCTATTCACTCGACTTAGCTTTCTTTTTTTTTTTCAGACAGTAGCAAAATATAAGGACCAGGCAAAGTACACTGCCTGTGCTGACGCCTCATAGACACTCGGATCGTTTATATCATAAGCAATATGTTGAAGCAACACGAAGACACGTGCAAACACGAATCCATATTTGGGGACCACGGTAAGCTTGCATTGAATAAGTCGAAGTGCGAAGGTTGATTCTGACACCTACTGCTCGAATCGTGTCTTTCGTTGGTCGAACTTGCGTCGTTGCTGTCCCGCCACCTATCTTCGCCGCAGATGGGGTAATGCGGAAATTTGGTTTCTAAGCGTAAGGCCTTGGTTAGTAGCGATTCTGTCGATAATCCGAATGATCAAAAAGCTAAACTGTGGTATAGATACCAGATTCTAAATTATCTGCCGCTGTAGTGTGTGATGATATGAGGATAAGGATAATTGACACGAGAATAAGTTCCCTGCCTTCTCCGTCTGTCTCTCTTTTCGCAAGGAGGAGGAGAATAAGGACGGGAAGGTAGGGAAGTCAGCCAGACGCACGTCTGGTTTGCTACCCTGCATGGGTGAAGGGGTTTAAGGGAAGAAATGAAAGAAAGGAGAGGGAGGGAGGGAAGGAGGTACTATCAGTGTGAATACGTGCGCTTGTCCATCACTTCTCGCCTTCAATCGGTAACTGAGGCCAATCGATTTCATGAATCGCAGCAACGCTCGCGTCGCTTTGTAAGCCTGCGACGCGCGGGGCCATGGTCCAAGAATCTTTGTTCTCTGAAAATGGTCTGCTGTCTAATTGGGTGAAACAAAATTCGAAGAACGTCGCGTTCAATGTCGTAAAGATTACAAAAAACAAAGCACGTGCTCGACCGTCTCTTCACAGTTGCACGAGTCACAGATAAGTGCGCGGGGCATTCCAATAAAGAATGAGTAGGCTTCCGCAAAAGCCACCCCTAACCAGAGGCGGTACAGTAAAGTTGCATCACGGCGGGAGAAGTGCGATGGAATCTGCTACTTCAAGATCCAGCCAGTGGTGACGACTGTTCGAGAAAATTGGGGTCTTGCACGAAGCTTCAGTCTTGGTTTGAGCATTTCTATTAGTGTGACCGCATTGGCTAGTAGGTTGTTCATGTTCTATCTGGAACGCTTCTGTGAGCCCACCCCCATCCCCTGTTCTTTCTTTTTTTCTTTAGGCGCTCCCATTAAACTTGTGCCTCAGAAACTGATATGTAATAACGTATCAGTATAGCATGATACGTAAGAAACTCAGGCGTAATACGGGGCGAATCGCGCGCTGACCAGAGCCGTGCTGTTGCAAATCACCTTAGGCGCGATAGTACATGTGTATGCAGCAGAGGGGTCACTGCGCGCGAGCGCGATACGTTGTGGGCTGAGATAACGATGGAATGCACTATATATAGACGCGGAGATTGTGTGAACTTTGGGGCTTCCGGGATTCGCAAGAGAGCTTTTACGCTGAAACTGTTCGTAAGAGATGTTGCTCCAGCCTATCGCGATCGTCGGATGCATGTCAGCGAAAGCGGCCGCCCAATCGAACGGCAAACAGCTCTTGCGAAGGAAAAACTAACGGAATGGGTTTCGGCCAGTCGTCTGAGCATCTTTCTCTTTTTTCATCTCTTTCCCCTTTCTGATGTATCGGGCGAGTGCTGCTAACCTTTACATTTTCTCGCAACTTGCGTTTCTATAGCAATTTAAGGAGCCACGTGGAATTCAGAAGCGTATTCCGGTTTAGCCTGCATGTTCGATATTTGCGCACGTAGGATTTCTCCCGTAACCCGTCCGACATGCCTGCCATTTAGACGTTCAAATGCGTACAATCGTGAATACAACTATGCAAATGAAGAAGCTAAATGAGCAGTTGTACTCTGAAGAGGAGGAGTTTTTTTTTTTTTCTTGTTACGCAGAAGAGGGGAGCACACTTGTTACGCGATTTTTGCGACATGCGATTTTTTCCCCCGAAATTTCAGTCAGAGCAACGCCGCGGTAGCCCAAAATCTGATACGAAACTGCCACGAGTTTGCGACAGACGCCGACATTGAGAGAAGTTCGCCGGCGTTGTGACGTCACGGGAACGATTGAACGTAACTGGCTGGAGCACCTCTGCAATCACGGAAATAATTTAACGTAACTGGTTGGCTCATCTCTACAAATTATATTTCACTTGGACAGAGGCCTGTGCATTTGCTATTGTATTCTGAGGTTGTCAGTGACTACAGTTGCATGCAACTTATGCATAAACAACTCAATACGCTGCAGTGGAATTGCGCAAGTCGCTTAGCATGTGTCCATTATGTGCTTTGCGTTGAGATACAATAGACCAGTTCTTCTATCATTCTTTTTTTGTCTGTTCTTTGTTCGTTTTCGCCATTCAAGAGGTGTTTGAGAATTGTGTAATAAAAGATTGTATTTCGCGGTTAAAAAAGAAAACGAAACGAGTGCTCTGAGCTGTAGTTGAATGGATGGTCTTCGTTTGAAAGCAATAATAATAATAAAATACATCTGCCAAAACAAGCTGTGTGGTTTGTTCTTTCATTCTCGTGTGTCTTATTTGCATGAAAAAAAAAAAAGAAACATGTCGCCGATGTGAATGAAACATACCTTTCAGCAATTGGACAGTCTAATCACAATTGGTCGACTCTTTTCGGGATAGAGTGTCGCAATTTAGGCTGCGTCATGTTAAGGATGCTCCATATGTCAAAATCTGGGATCTTTTTGCAGCACAGTTTCTGATACAAATTCTAATATTCCTGAGGGGGGGGGGGGGGGGGGAGGTGTAGTGGGGTAGAGGGACAATGTTTATTATGTCGACTAAATTACGGAAGTTTCTCGATTAAAAACTATGAAACAAACCACAAAGACCTTTACTTCAACGATGAAAGCATTGTGACGAGTATGCCAACGAAGAACAGTGATACTTCGTGTAAAGTAACACAATATAAATCTGGTCGCATCACACCACACAGCCTTCGCGAGAAGTTGTGCAAAACAGTCATATTTCCTGTTCACGTCATTCAGTATAGCCAACGTTCAGCCGGTATGTTTGCCCGACGTGTCGACAGCGCGGTATTTAAAATGTCCGCGAAAAGTACAGTTTCCTGATACCATTTTGGAAAATTCGCTGTGTTTGTGCTAGATATTCTTTAGATCACCCCTGGTGGAGTACAGTCGCTGCGTTAAAGGCTCCTCGTTTTTTTCAGGCTCTCCGAGTCGTTTAAAGGGCCTCGGCTGGGGAATAACGAACACTGAGAGCCAAGCTCATCGGTCTGGCCCTCGTCGCTATATTTTCACGAAGATAACGAAAATAACGCCAACACGCCGCCATGTTGTCAACAACTATACTTGTATGTGACACACACTGCGTCGTGCTCGTCCATGCGATGCTGTGCACTGGTCGTTACAACCTCCGAAATGTACACTTACACACGTCGGGCAATCGGGACGCTGCAGTGGAAAATCAAAAGGTGCTTGAAAGAAACATAACTTATTAGTTGTATATGCTTTTATTAGTATTGATACTTGTAAACTGCTACTTATGCTGCTCCAGCGAGGTAAAGGCCTTAGTCACGAGGTTTATGCCCTCCTTTTGCCTTACTTTGCGGGCAAACCTTGTATTTGTTTTGGCCAAACTTAACAAAAAAAAAGAAAAGAAGAAACGTTTTTCTTACAAGTGAAAACGAACAGAACGCATTTTTGAGAGAACGGAGAAACAAACAAAAATGTAACAAACGTAATTACGCTGTTAGTATTACGAATTAAGTATGCTGTTGTAAGACATACGACGGCTTGGAAGACCCACGCTGCAGTTTTCGATCCTTGGGTCTTGGTTTAACGTGAAAAGAACGCAAGACTGACTTGTGTTCTGGGCATGCGCACTTGCGGCCCGCAATTTTCTTGGGTCCCCTAGTCGCTTGGGTTCAAAATTCGAAAGCTCTCTATTGCATCGCGGTTTATAGTTTGTTTTAAACAGAATAGACACATATGATGCATTCTATACTAGTACTGCTGTGTGCGTCATAATGGCGTTCCACGTGAGCCGATATGGTGGGACTTATAGCAGCTTGTCTGTATACACAGAGATAGCAAGACGGTGGAGGTTGTGTACAAAGCTTTCTTTTTTTCTTCGCTCCACGGAGGTGGCGAAGCTCAGAACGACGAGGTGGCCAGACGTACAACCCAGTCACGTTAATGACGACAACGGTCGTCATTAGCGCAGCTGGACGAGGCATTGCAAACTTCTGTCCCATTAAACAAGATTTGTTTGATTAATATACCATATTTAGGAAAAGTGTGCAGAATCTACGGAAGGAAGCAAACTGAAGCCACTTGTATAGGCGGCCGGTATCCATTGATCGTCTGCCATTATTGTACCCTCCATTGTCCCGACTTGGCAGGGCGGCCATCTGAATAACAGCATGCCGCTGTCCCACGCTGATGGCTATATACTGATGATTATGACTTGAAATTAACGACGCGCCGCACATCCATTATTCACGTCCACGGTGTCCACCAGCTGGAGAGTTCGGAAGCGCTATCCGCCATTATCACTGCATGCAGCTACAAGTCTGTGCACACCTGTAGCCACGAAAGAGGAGGTCGACGAAGAATCGGGTTACGCGCAGGCAAAACGCATCGTTGCAGTATAGAGTTTGTTCAGAGCTTGCGCTGCCGCGTTCGCCTTCTTTAGCATCACGGTTGCGGGTGATGACGGCGGCGCTACAGCCTGCATAATCTATATGAAAAAACACAAGCTCTTCTCGCTAAGAGGAATAAATGGCGTAAAGCAGAAAGAACGAGGATAATACGAGAATAAATTTTATGACAGGCGCTGTGGCACGTTGCAACAGCGACGAGGTTGACGAGGCTGATGGCGCGGATGTGTTAAGATCGTTCCGAGAATAAAGAGCCCAATGTATGTAGGAGAAATATGGCTTAGTAAAACATTCCCTTGGGTAACTCGGTTCATAACGACGAGGGATAAATGGTAGTGGCAACATACGAGGACGAGACGAGAACACGGGGGAGGCGCTTAATTCTCACGGCGCCTTTTCGTTAAGAACCAACACGCCCGGGGCAAATGTTTTACTAAACTCTCTTATAACGTTCCGTTGTTTCCCTCTGCCTCTCGTTTCGAGGAATAAGGCCGTACGATGAGGCCATGCCCGTAAGCGCGTGACCTGGGAGGGGCGCCGTCCGAATAAAAAAAAATACAGAGAAACAAAGAACGGCAAACGCTGATCGCTGCAGCCAAAAGCGCCCGGGCGCCACCGGCGCCACAGGGGTTCGAACACGTCTGGCCTTCGCTCGGCTTGCCGCTCCACCGCGGCCGCGTCGTCGTCGCTGCCGCCGCCGACGTCGCGGCCGTGGCTGGCCATTTGTCTTTACCCAAAACTCGTTCGTCTATGGAAAACTCGAAAAGAAGGGAGAGGGGGGAAAGAAGGAACGGCGAGAATCGCTTCGCCTCTGTATCCAGCTATGTACGCTATAAGGTGCCGTGTGTGTGCGTGCCTTGTGAGAAGCGCGCTTCTGCGCAATGTGCACGCGGGCAGATACACAGAGGAAGAGAGACGTGAGAGAAGGAGACCTGCATACCGCGTTTTCTCGCGTGCTCCCTGCAGCAGAACTTTGAAACCTTGAAGGTTGAATTGGGCTGCGCTGGGCTCGTCGGCCCTGCGTAAGCTGCAATAGTTCCAGGTGTAACGGCCAGGACGGTGTCTTCCGTCGGGCGACGCTTTGCCGTCGTCCACGGATCAGCGCGACATAGACGGAACGCGAATAGAAACAGACCTGGATGGAACAATGACATTGCGACTGAATGAAAAAGTAAACTGCCCGACAGCTATCAGTCGCGTATACATTTCATGGCACTGAAATGCAGGCGTGCAACCACGGTGACAAGTACTATACCACGAAAACGGCAACATTAATGCCTACACTTAATTTTCTTCTCTTTCGTTTTCGACGGTTTCACTGTAGTGGTCGATAGCTCTGCGCCTATGAATAAACCACTACAGTCCCGTATCCGGCTGGCCCATCGGCTTGTGCGTGCGAAAATTCGGTACACGAGCCAGATCGGGAGGAGGAGCACGAGGGGGTCTCCTCTCCCTTTTCCGCAGGCGTCGCGGCAAGCTCCTCGCGATCACAGCAAAACTCGGCGCACGCGTGCTCGGGTGTACACATACACATACATACACAAGGTGCGGCGCCACGCCGCGGGAGGCGGGCGCAACTGCAGGTAGTGCAGTGAGCGAGCGGCAGCAGCCCCGGCGGCGCCAGCCGCAACGCGTCGCGGTCGTCGTCGCGCCATGCCGAGGAGCGATCGGGCCGCAGGAAGCTGTCACTCCATCTTCGCGGCCGACAGGGCGAGACCGCGAGCGACGGAACACGGATAATCCGGCGTCAAGTCCCTCGCCCTTTCGCTGGGTGCGCGCGCGCGCGAAGGTTCGGCGAGGTACACGGGAGGAGGCGGAGGAAGGGCCAGAGCAGCGAGCGAAGGCTCATCCGCGCCACTGACCACGCGCGTGTGTCACTGAAGATCACTCCGGCGTCTCACGCGAAGCGCGCGCGTGTCCGTTTCTTCAAGGACAAAAGGCGCGTAAACGATTGTCCGGGGAGCGACTCTCTTGAGGCAAAAAAGCGTGCCACGTTCTCTCGGAGACAGCAGCCACGGTGCGACTCTGTCGCCCGTGTATGTGTGTGTGTGCCTAGCGGACCGGATCTTGGGCTTCCCTGCTAGCATGCTGCATACGGCCAGCATATATATTCCGGTTGTTGTTATCCGTGTAGAGGAGCGCGTGGCGCGCCGTTTGCGTCACAGTCTCCTTTATCGCCGGGAAGCACGGGGCGCTCGCGTGCGTGCGAAAAAGAGACAAGGCTCCCCAGGGGATTGCCTGTTAATCGCGGGGCGCGCCGGTCCGAGCGTGCCCCACCCGGTCAGCTGAACTCCGCGGACACCCTCATAGGCGCCCGAAGATTATCATACACCACCCCACCCCCTTCCCCCTTGCCGTCGGTCGTTTCTGTTGGAAAAACCGTGGGGGACCCCGCGCCCCACCAACTCGTATACTATATACCGCGTGACTCTGACTCGCGTGCAATGGGCACACCTTTCCTTTGTTTTCAAAATCCTCGCCGGACTCCGAAGTGTGTCACTCGGACCGACTGGTCTCGAAGGGGGCGTGGTTAGCGGCGTGTACTGATCGCTCACTACACGGTTCTTTCCAGCGTCGTTAACCTTGAAGCATCATTCGGGCAATCACGATGAAGCCTAAGTGAAACAATGATTAGTGCGGCCATGCACACTTGCTGTCGATCGCCTCCCCCCCCTCCTCCCCGCTTTACCCCCCTCCCATTTGTTTTAACAAAGGCGACATGCTGTATTTTTGCGTAAGCCTGAGCTATAGGCTGTCGCAATCGGGTAAGATATGCGCGCGTCTCATACAGGCGCCGGCAACTGTCCGGTTGCGTGGGACGAACGCGACATCGTGGGTGCGCGCGATACGCGGCACACTTTCGCCGTCGCTCTCAAAGCCCCTTTGGGCGTATGTCTTAATTAGATGCAGGACCTCTGGCGAGTCGTTCTGCCAGGAGCCGTTCTCGTCGAAGGGCCTCACTTGTCAGTATTCGTAGACATCAGAACCAAGCACGCTGTCCTAATAAGCTGCCCAGAAAGTGAGATGGGTGTGCGTAAGGCTTGGCAGAGGAACGAGAGAAAGGCATAAAGACGGCGAAGAGGCAACGACAAAGCGAGGTAGCCGAAAGACACAATGCAATCAGTATACGAAGACTGTAGAAGGAGTAAAAGGAGGGGTCAGTCGTACATAGCTCGTCTCATTAACGTTTCCAAAGCGGAGCTGCCGAGTGAAATCAAGCGTGTAATAACGACGGCGCAAGAAGGGCTCGGCAGGTTTGTGCGACAGGAAAAAAAGAAATGAGAAAAGAATTGCACGCCTGCATATGGCCGTGTGCATCCGGTTCGCGCCTCAAGGATTCTTCTGCAGAAGCCTTCTTGCGGCGGCGTGCATAACGTGTTGCTTGTACGCGTCATTAGCATTTCATCTTCGTGCTGTACAGCCGCACAGTGCGAAGCTTTCAGACGCGAAAGAGCGCACCTGAGACAACGCACGCGGATGTACTTTACAAGGCGTGTGCCGCCACGCGCAATTCCCGTCACCCTTGCGGCGACAAAGACAATTGTCGTTCCCCCGCACCTCGCGAGCGCTGCGCGGACTCGAGAAAGTCGATGGTCACGACTTCGGGGAGTGGTTCGCCCTTTCGCGCGCGTGTGTGTATGTACGTGCGTGACGCGCCTTCGGTAACCGGCAAATGCTAATTGACGTTTCTATTTTAGCATTTTCTTTTTCTTTCTTCTCTGCAGCTATACATCCATTCGTTTGCATCGCAAACCAGAGTGCGTTGTCTGTGTGCTGTGGAGACACCTTCGGGACAGGTTTGTACATATATAGGAAACGGCAAGTGCATGACTGACTGGCTCGAAAGAGAAAAGGGGGGCTCGGGTAACGCTTGCGCGCATGAGCAAGGCGTCCACTTCAGCTCCATGGACTGCAGACGGGCGTGTATACAAATGGCGCCTATCGGCAACAGCCTTTGCTGGCTGGCTATGCAGGTCCGCGAAAGAGCCACAGCGACTTGAGCGCAGGTGATGACGATCATAAGGGTGATTCGAAATTCATATGGCACTTACTCAGAGCGAGGGATGGGCGAAGAATCTGATGGTTTGAACGCACAGATAAATTATTTTACGAATGAAGAACTGGAAAAGGAGGATGGAATGGTTTGCCCCTTGCAATACCGGTCCCCGCCAGTGTATCCAGTTTCAAGGCTTTGTATCCTGAAGTCGTCCACTGACACGAAGACCACCTGTCAATCAAACAAAACCCTTTTATCAGACGTCTTTGGGGTACTCGAGATAGATAGATAGATAGATAGATAGATAGATAGATAGATAGATAGATAGATAGATAGATAGATAGATAGATAGATAGATAGATAGATAGATAGATAGATAGATAGATAGATAGATAGATAGATAGATAGATAGATAGATAGATAGATAGATAGATAGATAGATAGATAGATAGATAGATAGATAGATAGATAGATAGATAGATAGATAGATAGATAGATAGATAGATAGATAGATAGATAGATAGATAGATAGATAGATAGATAGATAGATAGATAGATAGATAGATAGATAGATAGATAGATAGATAGATAGATAGATAGATAGATAGATAGATAGATAGATAGATAGATAGATAGATAGATCCGTGGCACAGTTGTGGACGACAATTTTTCCCCTTCACGACGTTGTCATTGAGCTGAAGAACAGCGGGTGCCTTACTGTGACGCTTTCTACAACCAGAGTGTTTTATTTACACTTCCACTGAAGCCAAATTCACGCTATATAAATCGATTAACAGTTCTCCCTTTGCCAGACTTGTGCTGTCGGCGATACAAAGTTTTTTTTTTTTTTTTTTTGCACTGTCTAAAAGTAAATAAGTCCTGGATATCCATTCGTCCAGGAATTTCGGAGCTTTTTTGCCGAAATGTTGCAGACATATTAGTAGGCAAAATGTGTATAGGGTCATCAGCCCATGGGCTTTCAATACGCAAACTATAGACTACGCAAAAAAAGAAAAAAGAAAACGACCATGAAATTCGCATAAAACGTATCTTTAAGGGAGGTACAGACCTTGTGCAAAAGTGCTGCTATCAATACGGGCCTTGAAGAAATCACCGCTTCGACGTCATGTTGAAGGTTTGGGCTTGCAACGTACACACACTGCACATAACACATAACCACACGCCATAACACCATTAACCGTAAACATAACAGTATGCATGGTACAGACGTGTACTGACGTTTCAACGCTTATTTGCATTGATCTCTGCAAAGGGTATGTGCTGCGATTGTGGCATAAACTTCACGGTGCATGTTATCCACATTTCAAAGCGACTTTGTCGAGCGATGTCACGCGTCGAGAACAGACTTTAAACGCCAACGACAGCGAAGTTGTAAGTTCGACTCCCAGTGGTGCGTGAATCTGCCGTCGTTGAAGACGAAACAATGCAGCCTGTACTTAAAATTTTCTTGTTCTTTTTATGAATGTCAGTCGGCATTGATGTTGTACTTTACAATATTGTTACGTGTAGAAAGACACAGACGAAAGAGGCTATTTACAGGCTATTTACACTGGACTGGAGCCAGAGCACCAGGCCGACATTCACTCGCGCCAAGGGCACAGACCCACTTCGTCGTCGTTCTCGCGGCGGCTCGTCCCTTGAGCATCGCTCGATGATGTCGTAATACAACCCCCCGGCGGCAAAAGCGCCGTCACGGTGCTGTTAAATATCCAAGGGGCGTGGAGAGTTGTAGGGTTTGAGTCGGGTGACGTGGACAATGTCACTGCTTGTCACAGCAGAGGACGTAGTGGGCGTAGCTGGAACGATTTCGTAGGTGACATCGGTCACTTGGCGAAGCACGCGATATGGGCCCGTGTAGCAGGAAAGCAGTTTTAGAGGGGCTGCGGCATCAGACGCGAGTGTACGCAGTGAAAGTAGTCACGACATTCGTCGTTGCACTCGACTCGTAGTTACGTCCGTTTCGTAGCTTCACCGATAATATCAAGCGGCACCAATGAAGATGATGCCGACAAAAAAAGTAGCTTTAGTCTCCTGTCTACTGAGAATGTCGTCAGTTTACGCGTCGTTGATGAAATCACTGTCGGGCTAATCTAACTAACGTCGGAAACGTATCGCTGTGATATTGTTGTTAGCGTGCGTGTAACCTGCCATACTTCTGCTTTTTACGACAATGCCTGTTTTGTTTCTAATCGTCTTAGGCATAGATACTGCTGCTTACGTTGTGGTCTGAACATCAGCCAGCTTGATCAATTTGGCGTGTTCGCGTTTCCACATAGACGTGTTCCTGACCTTATGCCGTGCTTGTTTTTTTCTCAACGTGGCCGTTATCACTCACTCGACTTCATCGAAATGCGGTTATCCTTCTCCTTTTCTTCTGCACTCACCTAAGCTTGTGAGTTATACACTAACTTTAATTGAATCCCTTGTGCTTGTCAATGGCTACTGTAATTTGTATTCACCGGATTGGAGATGGAATAACTTGCATTTGAGCGTCTTGCAAATGGGCGCATGAGTTTAAGTATACCCTTTATTTTTTCCTCCAGTCCCTTAGGGCCTGCTGTAGGTGTAAAAT
Organism: Dermacentor andersoni; assembly: GCF_023375885.2. Taxonomy (NCBI): domain Eukaryota; kingdom Metazoa; phylum Arthropoda; class Arachnida; order Ixodida; family Ixodidae; genus Dermacentor; species Dermacentor andersoni. The sequence goes on from NC_092816.1 coordinate 104,137,054, forward strand.
GTCTCTGCTACAGGAACCGAAGAAAGACAGCAGACCCTTGCGGCGTGCACATTACCTTTGCAGTCGACTGCAGTGTGCTGCAAGCTGGATAGGTTGCTGCGGCCACCTCATGACAGTGCTCAGATTGTCAGCCTTCAGGAACTTGGCTACAAGGAGCCACCCGACGAGCTCTCGCCGTCTGTACTGCCGCAGCAATGGCGAAGGCCAAGAGTTATGGCGCCTGAGCGAGTAATGGACGAGAACTGGCAACAAGCAGGCGATGGACGGTCATCAACACTGAAAAAGTGCGTTGTTCAGGCATTAGCTGTTGACCGCCCATAATGGAAGAGGCGATAGAGGCAACCAAGAAACTGGCAGACAGTCCTAAGGATATACTCATGGTTGCTGGGCAGCAATTCTTGATGATAAAGAGTCCTGCGGGCAAAATAAAAAAAAATGATGGAGTTAAGTGATGGAGTTTTACGTGCCAGAACCCCGATATGATTATGAGGCACGCCATGGTGGGGTACTCCGGAATAATTTGTACAACCTGGGGTTCTTTAACATGCTTCTAAATCTAAGTGCATGGGTGTTTTCGCATTTCGCCCCCATCGAAATGCGGCTACCGAGGTCAGGATTTCCTACGGGCAAAACAACACTGAAATGGAGCGAACTCTTATAGGGTCTGCAAAATCTGCTCAAATTCCTTTGCTGCCAACTGGACATGAATGCTTAATGCCTTAGTATCAGTTAGCTGAACTAACTTATCCTCCTGAAACTATGCCATAGTGCAGACTTTTGCTTGCAGAATCAAGCCGGTATCCTCCAGGAGAAATAACGGGCAATCAAGTTTTGCAGGTATGGTGGCGTGTCATGGCGTGAAGATTACTGCTTGAGTAACTTACCAAATTCTTTCACGGCTGTGCACTTCCCCACAACGTTTGTGTTGATATCATTTGCTCAGAATTTGACAGATGGCACCAAAGGTGCCACTACACTTGTGCTGAACACAAGGTAGCACGTTAGAAGCAAGATTTCGCGTAATGCGATGGTCGAACATGCTTACGGCTTCTAAGTTTGCTGTCTGCCATTGTGACCAGGGAGGCCTCTTGGACTGAGCGGGGTGTGGCAAATGTATTAAGAACTCAGAAGTTTTGTAACTCCATAGTTAGGCAAGATACCCGCCGCGGTTGCTTAGTGGCTATGGTGTTGGGCTGCTAAGCACGAGGTCGCGGGATCGAATCCCGGCCACGGTGGCCGCATTTTGATGCGGGCGAAATGCGAAGACACCTGTGTACTTAGATTTAGGTGCACGTAAAGGGACACTAAAGCGGAACAATAAAACAGTTTAGACTAATGAAGCATTGTTTGAGAACCCTGCAGGCAGTCATTTAAAAAAAATAGTTCGGTTATTACATGAGAAAATGAAGATCCAAGTATCTGTATTTGAATTTCTCGCCGAAACCCCAGCGCCGGTACGTCAGCGTGACGTCAGGGATTCCAAAGTATGTTTTCGCATTTGGGCCGCGTTGGCTGAGTAAAGGTTTCCGGAACTTACCATGTTTAATATTTGGTTCCTTTAGAACACAATGTAGTCAATCAGTACCGATATATATATATATATATATATATATATATATATATATATATATATATATATATATATATATATATATATATATATATATATATATATATATATATATATATATATATATATATATGTATAATTAGGAGGCCCTAACCCATGCAAATTGCGCGGTCATGAACTTCTCGATAGCACAATTGGGTGCCCGGAGAGATATACACAGTGGATATCATCATTCCGTCTTTCGTTTGTACGGCACAGACATCCCCACAGTCGTTAGTGTTGTACTCTTGCGAGTCAAGGGTGTGTGGCTGTAGATACATATTGTACTTCGATCGATGGCATTGGTTCAGCACACCAGAGCGGCAGAAGGGCATTACCTTCTTTTTTTTTTTTTTTTTTGCTTTCTGACTCTACGGGAAGATCGAGGATTACGTAGAGTGGAAACAAAGTTGCTATTCTTTTGCCCCGACGACCTCAAGTGGACTTGTTTGAAAGCTGCATCCAAAGTACACGGTGCCATTGCCCCGCCCGCTCTTAAACATTGGCGACGAGAAAAAGCCGAAACTACGGTGACGTAACTTCTTGCTTACCTTCCTTCCAGGCTTAATTTGCATTCCCTGTCCGCGCGCAGCACAGAAGGCAACAGCCTAGGCGGGCGTTCCGGGCCGGGATGATCTGTCAACACGACGCATGTACCGCACTTGTTGAGAGCCTGCTGTGCATCGCATCTTATCATCCAATATGACCGATTCGCCCGCGGTGGCCACTAGATGGCCGCAGATGTTTTTCATAAGGCCTACAAATAAAAAACCTCTCTTGACTATATACCAATTGAGGAAATTCGAGTAGCGCGCATGAAGCCTCATATTCAACTGCCCCTTCGCAAAACGAGAAGCGTAATGTGACATTCCGTACGTTTATATACGTGTGAACGGGCATATCCCATTAGGAACAGGATCGAATCTAAGCTGCAGGTGTGAGCAAAGCAAAGCGCGGTCGCGCGTCACAATATACAAGACCGGATGTGTTCGCGAGGCCTCCGTACATACCAACTACAAAGAAACTATAAGTATATACGCAACTAACATTATCTTTTCTCTCGCTTCTATTCAAACTGCATAGCATTCAAATACTGACGCTGAGGGATATCGTTGCTGCGTGATCGCACCTGGCATGAACTATATAAAAAGTTACAATCCTTTTTCTTCAATACAAACTATACGAGCGTTGGTCTGTCTCCATAGCAGCACGTCGTCACGCCAGAGCCATACATTATGTAGGTTTCCCTTGAACGACTGTCGCGCCGGTCTTCCATAAGGCACACGCTGCACGTTTTGCGTGTACACGAGGCCCTGCTGTTGGCAGCCGTGCGTATGTACGTACAAAAACGACCATGGGCCCGGTGAGCGACTGACTGGACAGCGTTGATACACGAACACTGCGCTATCTCCGGCCAGGATCTGCGCGAAGCGCTGCCTCCACCTGAGGCCGTGATGCACAGCGCTGGTACTCGCGAAGCGGTAGAACGTGGGCGAGAGAGAGAGAGAGAGAGAGATACAAACGAGCCTGTCCGGACGCATAAATCATACGCACTGCACCGCTGGCGCCGCCCAGTATACCGCGCTGTTTTCGCGATTCGCGTTGCTCTTCATGGCAACCACTGTTGCTGCTGCAGCCTTGCCTCAGTCTTCCTCATACTCGCCCCCTTTACCCTGCGTCCCTTTTTAACGCTTGCCTTCCCCAAACGCATACGACGTCACAATTCACGTGTATCGTCGAATGCTCTATACTGTTTCTCGTTTTTTTTTTTTTTTTTTTCGAAAACGGCACGAGTGGTATCGCGGAGAAAATGCAGCTGCTCTCTCGCTCACTATCCGCGCCCGCGGCGTATTCTCTCGTCTTCGCGGTGTTGATTCTCACAGCGCGCTCGCCTTCTGTGCTCGCATGGGCTACGTGACGTCACTATGTATAGTATAGCTAATTTATCAAATGCACTATTGCTTTGTTTTTTTATCATTCTGTTATTCAGATCAGGAAAAGAGCGCCAAGCGAAGCACGGCATTGTAAGCGCACGTTATACTTGCGCGTTTTGCGTAAACACGGGGTATATGTATACTCAGTTCCATGCGCGGCGCTGGTAACGATAAGGTCTCCCCGCGCGCACGCACATACGCGTTTCGGTCCACGGAGGAGAAAAAAACAACTGTCCCTCGATCTCTAGCTCCCTCCTCCTTTCTCACTCTCGCACTCACTCGAGCCTCTCGGCCTGCGGACCGGTCCACCACGCCTGCTCGCGTGCGTGTACACTCGGGCGACCGATTCGAATACAGAAACTATGCAAAAGAGGCTGGCCGATATGCACCGCACCCGAGAGCGGGCGAACCAGCCGCTCGCGCGCGGGGACGCCTCGTCGTTTAGGGCTTCGGCGCCAATCTCCATTCGCCACCGCGGCACATGCTGTTTGTCGTCGCATCCGAGTGGTACACATACCGCACTTTGCGCTTTATACGTCTCTCTCCCTCTCGACGCCGATCGCTGTAGGCTGTGGAGCGGCGGCGGCGGCTTGCCTTATCGGAGCTCGATCTCTCGCTGACGACCGACAGCGACGATCGCTTTTCTGCATGTCGACCGAGAGGAGCTTCTGCGCAAACAGCGTGAGTCCCACGATAGGCTATGTACGTATGTATTGCACGCCCAAATACAAACGCACGCGGCAGGAACGAAAGCGCCGCCCCCGCGTTTTTCGAGATGCGCGCGCCAGGTCGTCGTCGCTTCAATTCGGTCCCTTCCCTCGCGCTCGCGCCGTGAAGGCAATATAGACCGCTCGAAGGGTGAACGACGATGCGTGTCCGTGCGTTTCCGTTCTTTTTCTTTTCTATGCGGCCAAGAAAAACAGCGACGACGCGAGCGACTTATCGGCGCTGGGTTGCTTTCTCGCATAATACGCGCGATGCCGCCTCCAAATGGCTGCTGCCATATACGCGATATCGCCGACGACGAGCCGCGCCGCTATCGGAGGAACCGATCGTCGCCCCGAGACCGCGCGTGGTACTACAATTATGCCAGCCCGAAAAAGACGGAGATGTGTGTATACGTACGTGGCGGCCCCACGCGCGTCCTTCTTGATAGCGCCGCGCTATACGCCACCGACGAAGACGACGAATGGAGTTGTCGCATCACGCGGTGCCTTCTCTCTCTCCATTTTATCTTTTCATTTTTTTTTTTTTGCCATCGAGCGCACGAGAGACGCTGTTATCGATGCTACTATACGACGAGAAGGGTCGATTGGTATACGCGCGCGCGCGTCGATTGCTCGATGGAGTTGTTCCGTAGCAGCGAGAGCTCCTTGTTTAGACGGTGGCCAATCTCGCGATGAGCGCCGCAGATTCCCGCCGCGATGTTTGCGAGGCGCCCCACGGCCGCGGGGCAAGGCCTCGGGCTGCCAAACTTTTCGTTTCGCGTGTCCTTTGTTTGTTTGTTCCTTTTTTTTCTTTTATTTCGAGTCATCCGCTCTGCGGCGTAGAGAGCGCTTACACTGTATATACCCTCCGTGCGGGCGCCGCAGATATGCATACGTGGCGAAGGCACAGCTATAGAGCTAGCACTCGGCGCTAAGTATCATTAGGAGCAGAGATGGGCTGGCCCTGTCATTACGGAGAGGACGTCGATTCCGAGGGCGGACGCGCGGGCAGGGCCCCTCTCAGAAATGAGGTGGCTAGGCGGAGGGAAAGGGTAAGTGGAAGGTGCGGAAACAAGAAAAGAGAGTGAAGCAAGTAAAGGGAGGGTGGCAAAAAAAAAAAAGAGAGAGAGGTAAGTGGGGGGGAGGGGGGAACGGTGGCACGCAGAAAGGGCTGTAACGTGGAGTGAGAAAGAAAGAAAGAGAGAGAGAAACCGCGAGGTATAGATATACGCGAAGCCTTTCGTGCCTGAGAAACTGTTCGCGATTGGACGACGCCCCTTGCGCAAACTCTCCTTTTTCTTGCAGCGACCAATGGCGAACAGCGACAGTCCGAAAAAAAAGACGGAAGGGTTCGTGCCCGCGTTTGGAGGTCCTCCTGAATTCGCGGAGGTGCAGCACGCGAAGCCTTTCGTTCGAAAGAAGCATCTATAGACATCGCTTGCTTTAGAAATTATTTACTCCCGAACCAAGTAGCTGCAAATATACAGGGTGTTTCGCGTATCTTGAACCACGGATTTTTAAAGAAGTTGTTAACCGTAGCCGAATGAAACCGACATGTGGTTTGCCATCTTGTGGCGCTCATCAGAATATCTCTTTATATATATATATATATATATATATATATATATATATATATATATTACGCTCAATTGATATATATATATATATTACGCTCAATTGATAGCGCCCGCCTCGGCTGCGGGAGGTTGAGAGTTCGATTCCCCGCCGCCGCCGGGCACCCAATGGTCTTGAAATGGGCACAAGTGTACCCTGGCCTCGCGTTCGGCTCTCTTCGGGGGTGATACGCTTGGGAAAGGAGCCTGCGCCCTAAATTCCCTTCGAAACCCTCGTGAGCACAAAGAAAAAAAAAGTGATGTTTGGGTCGCTGCCATGGCGGCCATTTCCCATGTTGCGCCCCAGACGCGCCTGTTGAGGTGGGGAATTTTTCGGGTTGGAGACAACAAACACCCCTTTCCGAGCGTTGAGGCGCCACAACAGCCGAGCAACAGGCCCCGGGAGCGCGCTTGCAGCTTTTTTGCCGGTGTAGGTACACCCGGCCGCATGCGCGCTTGCCTCATACAGCCACGGCGGATGCTATTCAACGGGGCCTGAGCTGTTGTATACAGGCATCCACAAGTAAGCATTTTTTTTTTTTTTTTTTGCGCAGAAACCACACTTCCTCATTTGTTGTCGCGTTCGAAATAGACACATAATTTGCGGAGAATACGCATATGTATACGTGTATCTATACTGGCTTATTCGTTTACCGTACTAATTGTAGAATGCTGCTTTTGAACCACTCTGTAACTGCCGACTGGCCAACAGTATGTGTGAGCAAATAAACAAACATTCACGGCAGCGCGGTCGCATTCTCCTCTTCGTCGTCGGCCCACTTAGAAGAAGACCCTTCTCGGCACCACGCCCCTACACGGCGCGCGCTAATTAACGCCAACACGTTCCCCGCGTGGACGTACGTGTGTACCTGTCCCGGGAGATGAACGAAGCAGATTGCTCTCACCTGTGCACGCGCTGGCTGGCCTGCAGGACCGCTCTATAGCCCCGTGCTCGGGCGCGAAACCTGTTATTCGCTCGTTCGCGCGCTGTGGGCATATATACGCGAAACGCCTCGCAACGGCGAAACGCAGTAACGCGTGATGGTCCTTTGTTTCCTGGTCAGCTGTTCGTATGTATAATACACCAGACTCGAGGATACGTCGAACACAATGCAACGACGGCTACGCGTGCGTCTGCCGATAGTGTTTATGTGTGTGTACGTTACAAAAGCAACGCCTGTATAGGTTCGGCTGCCTGACGAAGCGCGCGTGATCGCGCATGCGCGCTAGGCCGTAAACATACGTCTTATACGCACACACACCGTGTGGCACACGCACGGCTCGCCCATTCTCGTCGTCTTCGTTGTTTCGCAGACCGACGAGCTCTGACAAGGTTTCCCACGATCCACAGCGCGTGCAGACGCGCGCATGCACGCGGTGTAACGTACAGTTCACGCGCTCTCTCGCGATCCGCGTGCGTGTTTCGACATTTTCGACCGGAGCTGCGCCTCAAGGTTACCGCTCTTGCTGGTTTTGCTCTCGCCGTTGTCTGCGCGCACGAGCCACCAGCGTCCGCTGTTTAGCGCGTTAGCCCATCGTGCTCGCACGCTGCGCTGCACGCGATTTCGGCACCGACGAAGAATGCAACGAGAACGAGAAAAAAAGAAAAAGAAAGAAAAACAGCGAGTAGCAGCAACAGCTCATCATCCACTGTCTCATTCTTCATTGCCGTACGTGATGATACAGGCTCCTCAGTCTGGCGAGCGCGCCTCCTCCTCCTCCTCTTCCTCAAAACGACGATGCCCGCTCCTCGCAGTGTGTCGAGGTTCGCATGCAGAGAGAGCCACGTGGGAGATACGGCTCGCCGCGGAAGAGAGGGTTGGTTGGCTTGGTGGGCTTGGAAGACTGCACCGAGGGCAGTTAGCAGCAGCAGCAGCAGCGGGACCACCACTGGCTCGCGAGGGAACCCCGTACGCCCTCTCGTTTCCTCTCTCTGCTCCACGGATGATCTCTTTTAATAAGGGCAGCACGCCTGGGGCCCATGTTTGCTTAAGGCTGACAGCTCGGGTCCCGCCCCCCTGGCATGCCCCGGCCGCGCCCACCGGCGATAACCCGCGTAACCCCCCTATCCTCCCCGAAGCACCCCCTTCGTCATGCTTGTCTCCTCTTCGTGCGCACGGGTTTCGCTTCGTGTGCAGAGCTGTAGAGGGAGGAAGGGGGGAGGGCTTATCACACACGCGCCCACAACGCGTGGTGTGGTGCTGGTTCCGCGCGCTTGTTTGTTGCGCTTGTCTCTTTCGTCGTCTCTTGCACCTCCCGTTGTTGTTCTCTTCTTCTCGCCTTCCACACGGAGGAGGGAAGATAAAAAAAGAACGAATAAAACGGACGGGCGTCGCTTCGAGCTCGCCACAACGGCGTATAGATGATGACTGAGCTGCTCGCTACACGCGCAGGCCCTCCGCGGCTGTTCACTTCTCCGAACGAATCAAGTAGAACAATAAGAAAGAAAAAAGGAAAGAAGGGAAAGATGGGAGACTGGCGCCACTGAGGCGTTCGTGGCCAGCTCGGTTGGCAGCGTGGCCGTGGTGAGCGCGGTGGCGTTGTCGTCTCGGCGCGTTGCGTCACGGGCTGTGGATGCGAAGCAGCAGCGAGAGAGACCAGGGTGAAGGGGCAAGATGGCGAAAACAAGAGCCGATGAATACGGAGAGGGTTCGGAAGAGGACGCGTGGTCAGCTGAAGACGGAACGGTTCCAAAAAAAAAAAAAGTACGAGAGAAATCTGAGTACAATGCGTGCTGCTGGAGAGGCAGGCATGGTCGTCTCTCTCAAGAAACGGGAACTGCAGAACACTATGCAGCAAATGCGAACGCGAGGTGTGAGTGTGACATGATCGCGGCTAAAAAAATAAATAAATAAATAAATAAAAGAACATCTCCGTGACATGCACCTGATCCTTAAGCCAGTATTTTGCGCCCGGAGTTCGTAATAGCATGACGACTAGGTTAATTTCCGTGCCCGGATGGTAAAGCCCATGGAAATTTTGTTTCTAGACTCAGTGGGTGAAGCAGCTCAGAATACAAGTGCGGGAGCAGTAGCAGCTATATCGCGACTACATAGTTCGTGACAGTACGCATTAAGAATGCTTCGCACCCTTAAGGGTGTTAGTTTTCCCCATAACACTCTTTCACTTAAATGGACACTGAAGAGAAATACTGAATTAGTTAATGCTGAAAAAATAATCTTGGACAACACCACGTTCGTTGATTTCGCTGTTAGGTTGATTATTACAAAATTATTACAAAAGAAAATCACGGTCATAATTTGGCTTTTGAATTTCAGGCCCATACCTGAAGGCCGGTACGTCAGTGTAACGTCACGAATTGCAGTTTATTCTTTTTTTTGGGGGGGGGGGGGGGGGGAGGGGGGTTCATTGTGACTCAGTAAAATTTCTTGAAGTTTCCTAAATTAAGTCGTTGGCTCCTTTAGAAATACCAAGATGTCCAGTTTTACCAATAAAAACCTAACTACGTATATGCCAGAGCAGACGACGTCAAAATCCATGATGTCACAGCGAGCTGGTGTGGAAACTAAGGCTGTGTTCCAATACTCGCCGTAAACACCAAAGTATAGACGCTTACGCGGGCAGCGGTCATCTTAAGTCTCGTTCCAATTCTGGCGAGGACGTCAACTTGTAGACAGCTTTGCGGAGACAGCATCGAAATCGGAAACGATGCAGGCTACTTTCTTGCCCATATACAAGATGACGGCTGAGCAGGATTCTCGGAAACTCGACGGGAAGATCGTCGGCACAGAATAAAACGTAGACGCGCTTTCGCGTGCACTTAATGTAAGTGACATCGCGTAATTCGTGGGTTCGCAGGCGCCAAAGCTCAATATAAAGAGATGATGTGTGCTTTTCTCAACATTCTTTTCGTTGCCGAGAGGTGGCATCACGTCGCAGAAGCGTCTTGCACCACGTCTTCCAGGCGGCTCGAAACGCGTTCCGATACTTGACCTCGAAACTGTCTCGGCTCTCTCCTTAGCTGTCCGCGTAGACTGTCTCCGGTGCTGACCAGAATTGGAACACATCCTTAAAGGCGGCGTTCGCCACCCTTCTTTCCCTTTCGAGTCTTCCCTGACTCGCCAAGCGTCTTCTCGCCGTAAGAGCGGTTCTTTTTTTTTTTTTTTTTTTTTTTGGGGGGGGGGGGGGGGGGGCATTGCTGAAGGGTAATTTACTAACACTGTTAAAATTAATATTATCTTTAGTGCCCCTTTAAGGCTGTAAACCTTTCTTTTATTATTGTACACGAAAGAGGCGAGCTCGAACTGCAAATGCGGGGAGATATAAGCCGTATTCAAATATATATGTTTAATTTGGACCAGCTAGATATACGCACCGAAATGTCTTACATTAGAGTTTGGCATAGAAAGCTATTAACGTTTATTTCGTGCGGTTCTTGCGCTACTTGTCGCAGCAACCGTCATGTACGCTTGCTACAAAAAAAATTCAGAAAAAAACGAAAAAAAAACGTTTATTTGTTTCCGTCAGCGATTCGACCTTACTCATTACTGGTGAAAATGTTAGTCACGCGATAAAACAGCACCCTCATGGGTGCAGTTTTTCTTTTGCTTTGAAAGGCACGTTTTCCCTGGACTGTGAGCGCTGCAATCACCTGTCTTATCTTGGTTTTATTGCACACAACAACACTGAGAGATAAGCTGCGCGTATGGTCCATCGCACCAGGCTGCGCGGGCATGCATTAATTAACGAGCGCTGACGTCAGTGCAGCAGCGACCAACTGTCTGTAACGCTGCTTGCCTCGGATTGAGGTCTCGCAGCTTTCCCATAAATCGCTTGCAATATGTCGGCATTCGTCACGTAACTATATGCTATACCATTAAGTAATGTCCACTGTCCGGCAAGGCTCTAATTCCCAGCCGCGGCTGCATACCGCATTGCATGTATAGAGGCGGTACAAGGACATTCCTGTACCACGCTTCGAGTGCATGTCAGAGAACTCCAGGCGATCGAAATGAGTACGGAGCCACCCTCCACTACGGCATCCCTTGTAGCGTCTGTGTGGCTTTGAGGTGTTTATTTACTCCTTATTAGAAGGCAATATGAACTGTTGCCAACACAGCGCATTAAAAAAATATCGCAGCATATTTAATTTCGCTAAGTTTAATGAATACAATGCAGTTAATAGGCTACACCTACTAGTACGCGATAAAGTCGAATTGAGCAGCTAATAATAAAGGTAAAATTATTTCAAACAGGAAAGCACGTCCCCAAACCAGTTAGGAGTTGAGGCATGGCTCACGCAGAACACGGCAATTGTGGTGCTGAAGCAATAGAATTTTAGTTAATACACTTTCCTAACGCTAACAAACACATTGAAAACCTCATTTATGACAGTACTTTTCTTTTAAAGAGCACAAATAGAGCGTTACGGAGGGCTTGCTGCTTAACAAAATATAGTACATGTGTATTGAGTATGAGTGTTGTTACATAGCGATATTGAATCTGTGTATTCGTAATGTCTTTCTGATCTTATTGGATTGTGTGCACTTGTATTCTCTTGATATTTCCCTCTCCTTTCCATTCCTCCAGTGCAGGGGAGCCCACCAGCTCAGTCCTGGTTAACCTTACTGTCTTTCATTTATCCTTTTTCTTTCTCTCTCTCTCTCTCTTTGTTATGAAGTGGCATAGCGCCTCTTCCTCCTCACAATCACTCTCTCTCTCTCTACGGATGACTGTCAGATGATATGACTGTCTGTAGGGGAGTGAGCTCCTGTCAGACAAATTTGCCTTCTTTCCCTCCTGGTAATATGTATCTGCAGATTCTTGCACTTTTAATATACTTCAGTTCGTATCAATAATCATTCCTCCGTTTCCTTGATACTCCGATACGGACCTTTAAAAGACCAATAAACAAATATAATGTTTTGAATTTGATATATCGATGCATGCACTGCATTGGTTCACTATGCTCATAAATCATGGACGAAGTGTAAACTGAGACTTTTGAGATCTTATGTTCTTGAAGAAAACTAGTATATTTTGCATCTGGAAGTTTAAAGAACACCAGATTCAAACTTGGCGTAACGCTTATAACCGTTCTGCGCACAAGAGAACTCACGCTGAGTTTCAGTTCTGCGCATCAGCAGCGCAGCTGACGCCATGGCTTGGACATACGCTAAGCCAAAACGCATTCCACAAAATACAAAAAGAAGAAACAAAAAATTCATTAAGGTTTAGATTAAAAAATGTTCTCCACGGTGTTCACCACGCGACAGCGTCACGCTATGACCGAGTCGTCCGCAAGAAAGCGGTCACGCCGGCAACACTTTGGGCCCGCAGATATTCGTTGTCTAAAAAAAAAAGAAGAAAAATAAAGATGTAACAACAAAAGCGGGCTCACATTTTCCAAGGAGCCGCTCAGGGGGGACTCTGCCAGTCAAAATGAGAGCTTGTACATAAGGTCTCGGTTTTTCGGCGCGTCACTGCAAATATATATACATATATGCAGGCGCGAAAAGCAGATTGATCCCGCTGCTATACCGCGCCTACCGTGATTACTCATGTAAGACCCGCGCTACATTTAAGTTTTGAATGGGTGCGGGCCGTACACAAGGCACAATTTGTAACATGCCTAATCATACCGCGTAACCGCATCTTAGTACACTGCAAATATTAACCACCCAGTTAGGTAACATATACGCGTCCCACGTACGCGCTGTGGGAACCGCGGCTTAGGGTAAGCTTTCTTTGGTGTTTGCCAGAAGCTCTGTTCGGTTTAGCGATCATTATTTGCGGGTATTCGTAGAGCACATGACCAAGAGGAACGCGTTTTCACCGGGAAACACGTGGCTCAGCGCAAACGCGCGACACAACAACTGCTGACACGTGCGACAGAAACCGTGCGACAGAAATCAGACTATATGGCAATGCTAATCCGTCCTGCTCGAGGTGAACTTGTGTGCTCGGAAGGCGAAGGCAGGTTTGCTTTGAAGTCGCTTATTTGGTGTCGCTTATTATTCCTGCTTTCATGCACCGTTGCTGAGTGGTGTACTGGGTGGTACTTCGCTCCCTATTTTTTTCGAGCGGCGCCCAAGTTATAGGGATGGTCCGCGTGTATCAGCACTAATATACATGACAGGCGTCCGTCGGTCCGTACGTCCGGCCGCCCGCCCATCTTTTTGCCTGAATTAGTGCATGCAATTTTCTGTCTGAATTGATTTATTGGGTTGTACGCGCCCAAAACCACGATTTGATTATGAGACATGCCGTAGTGGGGGAGTCCGGATTAATTTCGACCACCAGGGGATCTTTAACGTGCCGCCAACTTGCACGGTAGACGGGCTTTTCGCATTTCGTCCCCATCGAGATGCGGCCGCCCCGACCACGTGCTTAGCGGCGCAAGATCTTATAGCCGCAAAGCCATCGCGGCGGCAACTTTTCTGTCTGTTATAGGCATTAGTTCCTACGTAACGTTTCTTTCGTTTCATTTCATTTTTTCTTTTTCTCTCTCTCTCTCTCTCTCTCTCTCTCTCATTTAAAGTGTGAAAGGGAGCAGCTGGAAGTAAGACGCTTCTAACATCTTCGTCTCGTCCACAATATTAGGCCTGTGTATCTACGTACACCCCGCTCCAAAAAAAAAAGTGGGCCAAGCGTTTCCACTCGAGAGCATGCGTGCTCTTACACGAGTAAATACGGCACACCCGCGATCAGCGAACGCTTCTGCCGCGGTGACAGGCGCGCATACGCGGGAAAGGAGGGCAGAACCGGTGGCAAAGGCGCATGCATATTACTCGGCCGCGATCACCCGCTGAGCGAACGAAATGCAAGCTGTCTGTGCGGCTATACGCGTGTACGGGCCGTCCGGACAAGTGGCAGGGAATGCTGCTAAAGTTGCCACTGCCGGGCATCAAGAAAGCGAGAGCTCCTTTTTTTTCTTCTTCTTCGTCTTCTGCTTCTCGGGCGCTCTTGACACCGTCGGGTCGGCGCCGAGATGACCGGTTGCTCGCCGTGTCGAGAACGCGTTTGCAGACTCGCTTTACGTGGACACGTTTGTTCCTGGAACAAGAAGCAGAGAGACAGAGCAGGGTTACACGCCTATGCGGGACCGTGGACGTCGGATGAATTCAACGGTCTTGCATGGCACACAAGCTTCGTGCCGTTACCCGAGTCTTTACGTGCTTCGGCGAAGATGTTTTTGTTGTTGTTATATTGTTCGTGAGAATGTTCGCTGAACTGGTACTATCCGCGCCTCTTGAAGCCAGGTTCAACACGTCAGAAAAATATTGCTTGGGCAGTCCGCATGAGAGTCAACGTGAAGCACGCGACGTGAAGTATTCTCAAAGCTCTTCCTTCGTAGGTGTGGTTTGCCACTGCACGGCTGGCTGCCTTCACTAATAATATGTCCAGCTACAAGACTTACTGCCATTTCATCTTACGAAGAATTCTATCTTATGTGTGTGTCTGTGCTTTTTTTTTTTTTTTCTATGAATGCAGGAGCTGGGTTTGCAATCACAAAAACCAATTATGGCAGAATCGTCGCTGACAGAAAATTTTAGCCAATCTTAATTCTGGACATATACGATTACCGAAGGCAGTCAGCCAATGGCAAACCTCACTTGTGTACGAACGAAGAGCTTTGCGAATTTAGCCGCAGATATTGTACTGCTACGTCTATATAGACTTTTTATGGACAACCTGCGGTACGGCCGCGTACTTCTAGCGGAATGTGGTTTCCAGATTTAAGAAACCGGTTTGGAAGTCTATACACCACAGCGGTTCAGAGGAAATAGACTAGTGTTATACGACGTTCGTCCGCAGACGGCTGGTATACTTTTATGTAGACAAAAGCACAAGTTTCCGGGGAGACCGAGCGGTATATTCTGAAAGCTGCCGACGACCTATCGGCTGTTCTTGTTCGTTTTTACGAGGGAAGGTTTCAGAACTGCTGTCCCTGGCAATTAGTATAAGCACCGTAGAGGCTGAGACATAGAATTATCAACTACAAGCAAACGTTCCACTTCGAGCAAATAAAGCCCTTATTATCAAAGCGCTTAGCGGCTAAATCCACGTCCACTTTCGCGACTGCATTTCTCTAACTTTTACTAACTATATAGCGCGCACAAAAACGCAAGACGCGCAGGTTAACATATGTAACGATGTTTAAGAAGCGTAACGACGATTTACGCAGTCAGGGGCTGCAGCTTCGTGACGTGGACAGAGCTTTCGCGGGTTGTTTAGAAGGGCAGCATAGAAATTAAGATCTTTCCCGACAAAACAATCTCGTCGCGAGTGGTTGCCGCTTCAGAATTCGTGGAATCTCGGCGAGCCCCTTCATTTCCAGCAATGAAAAGGTCACGAAAGGAAACTTAACCAAAAGGCCGAGGGGTGAAACGGTACGCTATAAAAAAATTTAATGCTTTTAAAGAAGAAACGCCATGTACTTTCAATTCCGGTGTGCACAGTTTTCGCGTTTGTTGTTGTTGTCCTTGAAGTTTTTTTTTTTTTTTTTTCTGCGACGTTCTAGAAAAACCAGGAAAGAAATTACTACAGCGGGCATAAAACTACAGGTGCTCAGGCGCACCTGATTGCGGAGAATCCCGCGGGCATTCATACGACGACATCCAAAACATGGCCTGCACGCGGCACGCGTGCGACAACGCGAAGGAATAAAAGCGGGCGAGAGAGTGCGCGCGCGTGCGCGCCACAGTCGTTATCTCGTAAAAAAAACGAGATTGACGCAGGGAGCTGTTTCTTCTTAATCACTCTAATATCTAGCAGCATGCAGTTCGGAACGTTCTCCCCTTTGCGAAAGAAACGTCGTTAACGAGTGTTGTCGCATTCCTCTCGGATCTCTCTTATCTAGATGGGCATTTTGTGCGCGTCGAGGGCGTGTACATTTCTGCGCGTGTACAAACGAAATAGATTTATGCGCGTTCTTCTTGTCCTCATGGATGCGCGTCACTAACGCTTGCAAGCGATTCTCGTGTTACTCTGTAGAAACGCGCGCAGTTTCGAGTGGTGCGTACGCTAAAATACAAGAAAAAAAATAGTATACGAAAAAGTAAACAATAAGATTTAAGAAAAGAAAGTTAGAAAAACCAAAGACTGGTGCCTTGCCATAGACAGATCTCGCTACCGTAAACAAGTAATCCGCCCGTCCGGGAGAAAAAAGAACTACGGCACCAGCATCAAAAGAATATTATGAAGTTGGGGTAAGTAAAAAAATAGTGGAATAAAGGAAAGTCGCTAATGAGGTCCCCATAATAAAGAAGGAGAGCAAGTTTAGGTGATTATATTTTTATAGAATTCTCTTTCCTCTTGAGCAACACTAAAAAGAAAAAGGTCCCGCCAAGAGCAGGTTCATTAAGCACGTTCATTTCCATCTCCGTGTTTTCTCTCTTTGTCTCTCTCTCTCTCTCTTAAGAGCACATGCGTAGTGCTTACGCACCAAAATTTTGCGGAGGAAACTCATGTACCTTGTGGCATGGTAGTTAAGGCCACTACCGTTTATACAAGGCGCGAAGGACTGGTTTAGTATAAGCACGGTAACACGGATATTTTGTTTGTAGACAAATATTGTTCGCGCAATACTCGCAAACAGTTGCTTCAGTACAACGCCGCATTGCGGATGTTTCGTGTGCCGTGGCTGGTCGCGGACGGTCAGAGCCAAAGTGTAGAAAGAAAAGTGAATTCAGGGTGGATTTAGAGCGACGCGCTGGAGGATCGTCATCTGGTGTCATCTAGACCGATTTGCATCCTTTTACATCGGACAGACCTTTCGACTTTGTCGGTACCCCTCCCTACCCCTTCCTACCGCCCCTCTCTCTCTTATCTATCTATCTATCTATCTATCTATCTATCTATCTATCTATCTATCTATCTATCTATCTATCTATCTATCTATCTATCTATCTATCTATCTATCTATCTATCTATCTATCTATCTATCTATCTATCTATCTATCTATCTATCTATCTATCTATCTATCTATCTATCTGTTATAACAAGTGGTGGTCCAACTACAGAGGACAGCAAGCCTGTCAAGGTTAGCAAATCTAACCTCTTGCATAAATGTCGTACCGTAAATAAGTACGGTAAGGTTTCACAGACGTCCAAGGGGAAGTGCACAGCTTGGTGGCAGTTAGCCCCCGACTATTCCATTTCATTTTGTAGTGAAAATATATTAATGCTTGAACATCACCATCAACAACAACAACAACAACAACAATAATAATAATAATACTTGAGTACGCGCAAATAGAAATGCATAGAAAAGGGAGATGGAGGCGAAAGAGCAATATAAACACGATTCACTGCGCATAATATCGTCCATAATATTTGGCGCCCATGTCTGCCTTAATAATGAAGAAGTGCTTCAATGCAGAACAAAGCTGTCGTTTCAAGATCACTGAGTGCGCCATAGCCCGAGTGGCGTTCCAAGTGTCAATGGGTGGTTGCCCAGCAGCCTAAGTTTGTAGCTTAACTGTCGCCTTCGCTGGGCGTCGCCTTCACTGTTCAGCAATGCACGAACTGCACGAACTGCACGAACTCCGCTGCTCCACACTTCGTCGTACCGTAGAGTTCCGAACATGTTAAGACATGGAAAGACGGGGTTGTCCACAGACATTCTATATACGCTTCACAGAAAGAAAAAAAGAAAATATCCGCAATTTTCTAGAGTCTCCCCATATTCTCTCTCTCTCTCTCTCTCTCTCTCTCTCCTTTTTTTTTTTTTTTTTTTTCACGGCATGCTTCAGGCTAGGCGTACGTGCTTCTTGAAAAGCATTACTGAGAAAGTGAGCCCCCCGCATTCGCGACCGTGCCCGGACGAGAGCCCATTCAGCCCAATCCATTCTCCGAGCCGCTAAAACGGACGGTTCCGGGCGCAACGTGACCGAGCAATCGAATGCGCTCGAGCCAGCCGGCGGCGGAAACCACTTATCGCCGCCGCGCTCTCCCATCTGACATCATCAGGCACACCACGTTCCGCTATTTTTTTCACTGCAGACACAACGGCGCGAGATAGTGAGCCCTGTTCTCAACGCGAACAAACACCTCCGCAGCATCGGCCACAGCAGCAGCAGCAGTAGACAATGGCCAGGCGCGGGAGGCAATAATACCCTCCTCAGCACCGTCAATTGACTGCGCAGCTCACAGAAACAAGACCCGTTTCTCGCTCGGAGACACGCACACGCATACCTTGCGCACTTCACTTGGCCAGCTCCTCCAACACGCCCTGTCAGGATACTTTACCCCCACACACGCGCGCGCAGTGAATACTTTCTCGCAGGGAGCGGACGGCTCGCTTCGTCGTTGCAAACGAGCTCGTAGAAGAAGAGCAAGACAACCCAAAAGGTTAAGCAAAGAATAAGAGGAAAGAACGGCCGAGGGAGTCAGCTCGCTAGGAACGCGACTTTCCAGAGTACCCGCCAACCACCAGTGGCTGTTCCTGGAACGCCCCTGCTCTTTTCGCGCGCTGTCCGGAAGTCAGCCCGCGATGGGCCGTCAGCCACGCCGAGACGTGTACACGCGGCGCCTGCCCCTATGGCCGGACGGAACGGAGCGGCGAGCGCGCAAATGGAGCGGCCGTGCTGGGATAGTAGAGTGTTTTAGTTGAGCGTCCTTACGGTACGCTCCGCTCCGAGTGGCCCCGCTAAAGAGCAAGATATACTCTGGCGTAACGCGCGCGCGCGGCCACGCGCGTCGCGGTTAAGCGACGTCGGTGAAAAACGCGCACTCTACAGTTCGGCGTCACGGCGTAGCCGGCGCGCCCAGGTGCGCTTGGCGAACTCAACGCCGCCGGCGCGGAGATAGAGCGTGTTCTATTTCACGCGGCTGACGCTAGACCAGAATGCACTGCGCGCTGTGGCGGCAGTGAGCAGAAGGCAGAATGGCGGCCTGCGGTGCGCGTACTGACAGTGCGGCTGTGGTTTTTTCAACATCCGTGTTTGATGACAGCGCGAGTGAGGACGCCTGCTTGAAGCGATTCGCAACCATCTATGTGTATACGATGTGATGAAACGCATGGACTACCGCGACACAGAGCGGAAGAACAACGCGTGGGAAGCTATACGAAAGCAGTGTGGTCTCGCCACAGGTAAGCTGCATTTCGCAGCTCCTGTACTAGCTGGTGGTAGTCGCCGAGTTGAGGGCGCTTGTCGAATAGCTTTCGTATGTACATGGTCCGCTTCCGTTTTTGATGTAGCCGACGTACTAGCAATACGAGTGCGATGTTCTGGCTTCCAGGACAAGTTAACGCCATGCCGCAAAAGTTTTCGTTTTATGCGCGAGCCGTAAAGTTGCGCTCCCGGACGCAGAGATGGCGCCAGCATCGCGCCGCGCGCGCGCGCCGAACTGTAGAGGAAGCAAATTTCTTGCACCCCTGGCGTCGCTAGCGCAGCGTATCCGACTTCGCCTGCCGCGGCCTGGCGCGCCGAGAACGTCGGACTATATCTTGGCCTTAAGCCACAGCGGAGCGGCGGGCGATTTTCACGTTTTAGTTGCACGTTTAGCGTAGCGGAGCGGACCTTTCTAGAGTCACTTGAAATTTTTTCCAGTGACTCTAGACCTTTCGTAGTTGCAGCGCCCCCTGGCTAAATTCAGGGTAATGAAAGAAAATAAAAACACTTTATGATCACTCTTATACCGTAAAACGTATATATGTACATATATAACTTGTTTCTACATGTCTATCTAGACGTGCGCTTGTAATGCGTTACCGGTCCATTTTATCCAATGGAAAATAAAGCGCCGTCTTGGGGAACGCCACGTGTTAGCCAGCGCGCTTGCTTTCGGCATCCAATCCAATCCGTTCTGACGCCAACGCTAGCCAAAGTGCTGCGCGGCACGCTCCGCTCAGGCAGCTTACCGTGTTCCTCGCTCCGCTATCCCGCTTACGGCTAAGCGGACGGCGCATGCGCATTCGCGTGGTGGCTACTACGTGACGATGGACCAGCGAACGCATGACTAGCAGAGAGAGAGAGAGAGGGAGATCATCTGCAGTTGTCTGGACTCTCTTCTAGACAGTCGCCATTTCTATGTGCAAAAGGTGCTGTGACCCTGGCTGTGCCCCAACCAACAAAGATTAGCTTTTCGGGCTCTGCGGCTTTTTGCTCGTACACGGTGAATTGACAAATTTCTTGAAAGGGCAAATTCTCACCCGCCCGAATGTAACAGGAAGCTACAAAACAGACCCATATGGCTTTCTTTCCCTTTTTTTTTTTTTTTTTTTTTTTGAGGGGTGGGTGGGAGGAAGCTTCACAGTTGATGAGTTCATCCTGGTCCCGCATTAGAGCCCGGGACTAACGCCTTTCCGGGTTCGAATCCTGGAACAGCGCGAATTTTTCCTTAATTGCGAAGCTTTCTTTCTGAGAAACCCTTATGGGTTTCTTTCGTAGCCTTATGCTACATTCGGCTGGATGACAATTTTCACTTTCATGACACTTCTTCCCCCTTGCTCGATTAAGCAGAACTGATATGCCTGATAAATCCCTCGTGAACAGTAGTTAATGTGCCTTTTTAATTTCGTCTATGTTAACGGGACCTGTCTGTGTTTGTGTTGTTTTTGTGGCCTTATAACTTTGTTTCCTCCGTAATGCACACAATTGCTGTGGTGTTTCGCCATTATATTAAACAGTTTTGACGGTGTTTTTACTTTAATTGCTGTTTTTTCTTTGTTTTTTTATTGTTGTTGTCGTTTTTCCTAGATATGATTCTGGGATAGCCGGCCCCATCTGTGGATAAACTTCTCAGATGCCACATTTGATAACGGAGAGGAGCGCCAAACAAAACGTTATGATTCCTGCGTTCCGTTATCGCAAGAATAGAACTGTGGGGTTTGATCTAAGGTTGTAGTGAGCGTTAGAATTATAGAACCCATTACAAAAAGAAATTGAAAACGCTTGGCCGGCCTGCTTATTGTATCATCTATGGAGAAGTCGCTCGTATCTTCTGTTCTCATTTGCTAGATGGTAATGCCAGACGCAAAGTATCAAAAACTGTTCACAATTGTTATAACTGTTCATAATTGTTATAACAATGCGATAATTAATAACAATGCAATGTAATAATAATGTAATTAATTATTAAGAAGAGCATAACATCATGTACAGAGGCTCGGGTATTGTTTGGACAGTTTGCTTGCTTTTGCTACCTATTACTGTTCCTGTGTTCGTCTATGTTTTGTTGACACTGCTACTGTGACACTTTGACTCAGCGGGATTTATCAGGTACCAAATAATCTACTTCATTCATTCATTCTTTCATTCATTTTCTTTCCTTCACTCATTGATTCATTAAATTTAATACCTACATTCGTCTGAGGGCATTACAGTAGCGGGGGTGTAATAATGCAACGGATTAACAAATAGTTCTCAAGTCACAAATGGTGAGGTCTGAAGGGGAGGGTCGTCTCTTGTCAAACGTTAATGTTGTCTTCAGCATGCTCTTGTATGTTCGGCTCTGCAGCTGTAACGGCTCCGGAGCTTGGGTTACAAAAGCGAACACTAAGATTTGTAGTCGCCATTTTGCCGTGGACATATCCTGGACATCGCACTACAGCGCGTGTTGCGTCAGGTGTTCGATCCCACTATCTACGAGCCTTTTTGGCGACTTTCAAGTACCGCCACTGGAACCAAATCGTACATGCGCAAGTCTACGTGTTATCGCTCATAACAACTACAGTCACTATGGTAATTTTTGTGGTCTTCTGACAAATACTTCCTCACTGTATGATTAATGACAAAATCGGAACAGTCTTCGTGCACCGTTTCGGTAGCAGCGACAGCCTTTTAGCTCAATGCTCCCAGGCAAAGCCCTTAGAGAGTGCAAACGCGATGTTGAAGGTCATATATGGCAAGAACGCACCTTTCAAGAGCAAAAAAAAAAAAAAACACGCACGATGTCGACGCCTACTCTCATTCGAAATAAAAATCGCATTGTGTGAACGTCCCCGTGTAAGTGTGATGCTGCTGTGATACTCGCAGTGACCCGAGTTAACATCAAAGGTTCGTTGATGAGCGGCAGATGCCCGTTGGCTCCTGAGGCCCATACCCAGTGGCAGACATTCAGCGGACCCGTGATACATACCCAATGGTATGAGCAAAACGAGAACAAGGTAGAAGCGGGAGCAAACGTTCCGATAAGTGGACGTACCCAATCGTCGGTGAGATTTTTTGTTGTTGTTGTGACCTTCGCCCATTTACATGATTAAGTACGCGACAACGTTAACGTGCACAGCAAATAACATCTGGAATATAAATGCTGGAGCTCCACGTCTCAGTTTATCGCGGTGAGCGCTGTCGGCGGGGTGGATTTGCATCGCAATTTGCACTAGTTTTCTACTTTATATAGTACCATAGTGCCATGAACGTGGCCTGCCTCGTACAAGTGGCGACCTTTCGCAAAAGCCGACACACGAAAATTCGTTTTCCGAGACGCCAGGCTTTAAAATATGCAGGGCGAAATCACTGGAAGTGATTTCGCGTGCGCCTTCAATCGTCCCGTCGTCTGCTTCACATGGTCTGACTTCTGCCGTCCGCGGCGCTGTTCACCGGCTCGTCGGCAAGCGAGATCGAGATATAAGAAGGAAGAAGAAGAAGCATGTGCTTGCTGCGGTAAAGCGAGAGAAACGATGGACCATGTCTTATTAGAATGTGAAGATATATCATGCCCAGCGGTCAGTTTAGGCACCACTGGACTCCTTGAAGCCCTTGCGTTCAGCGAGAACAGGGGGGAAACTAAACATGTCCGCAATTGAAATTAATAAAAGGCGATTGGAAGATTGGTGGAAGAAAAGTAGGGAAACGACAAACGGACAGTTACAAAAACAAAGTTCCCAATAGGGGTTCAGAAACTTTGGTTATGGGAATTTATCGGGTTTTTTCCCCTTAGTTTTTTTCTTTTTTAACATAGGTAGGACATTAGGCAATAAAATAACAAGGGCGTGGTGGCGCAACCAGCTACCCCATTCCAAATGGGACGCTCATAACATCCATCCATGCATGAGCTGACGCGCCGCGCCGCTGGCGCCTTACGACGCCCGCCCGGTGCATACATGGCCGAATGGCCACTTAACGGCCTTTGCTGAAACGCAGCGCGCAGGAGCTCTAACCAGACAGAGGGAATCTGCTTGGCTCTACCGTGGCTCGTCAGAGCGTCGCTGGTGGCGGCCGGATATGACGTGCAAGACACGTGTACGACGTGTTCCGCCTTTCGCAATCGCTTCCGGCGCACGGAACTGTCGAAACCATAGCCTTGGAGATCAGTTTTTGTTAAACAGAGAGAGCCGTCATTCGGACGACGATTTCGACGCGCGGGACGGCGGGAATCCGCTCCAGTACGTCGCACACACAGCAGTCGTTTCGCGCCGCTCCCGCCGCGATCGCGCTGGTCAACGAGCGGGCAGAGCAGCCTGCCGGGGAGGGGGGGGGAGCTGTCCTCTCGCCGGGCGCCCGTGGTAAGTGATCCCTCTCCGGCGGAGCGCGCGCTGCGGGGACCCGCACCCGTTTCCATTGAACACGTCACGCGAGGAACGCCTTGTGTGCTCAGCGAGCATCAGCAGCTGCTTGATGACGTGATGGATGGCGCCGCGGGCGAGACGAAGAAGTAGGGGGAGCCCGCTGCGCCGAACGGACACTGTATATACACCACCAGCAGGGAGGGAGCGCATCCCGTGAACCCGCCGCGATAGACCTGTGGCTATATTGGCGTCGCGCTGCAGAGCTCGAGGTCGCCGGTTCCAACCCGGGCCGCGGCAGACCGAATTCTTACGTAGGTTCAAATGCGCGGTAAAGAATTTCCTAGTCGGTAAAAATTAGTCCTGAGACCCCCCCCCCTAATGGTCCTTCATAATCAGAGCATGATCATAACGCCAGAATTTATTTATTCTTTTTTTTTTTAGCTTCCTTCGCGAACTCCCGCGGAATTTCCTAACCGCGGCTACTGGGTAGTGCTGCTGCCTCACCGAGTAGCTCATACTTAATAAAAATAATAAATAATCATATTAATTGCGTGCTCTATGGCGGGATCCAACTTTGTTCTACCAGCACAGCAGCCGGAGGCCCTAACCATTGCACCACAGTCTTGCACACGTATACTACTACCGTGCCAAGGCCATCATCGAGCTCTTTCAGATTGTTGTTGTTGTTGTTGTTGTTGTTGTTGTTGTTGTTGTTGTTGTGGTCGTCGTCGTCGTCGTCGTCGTCTCAAAACTGATCGCCGCGCGTGTGACATTGCGTACAGCGCATGCCCGATAGCCCATGCACCCGCACCAGGTTCCTTCGCGCCAAAGAGGCAGGAAAGAAAATGGGCAAACTAGCTAGCATTCGATTTACCGCTTCGCGATAGATTCGCTTCACACAGATTTAAAGATGTGCGTTTGAGCTGGTATCATTTTTTTGAAGGACCCACTCACGCATCGATTGTGCTCATGCTTAGGAGGGACACCTATAAGAGTAACGTTGAGGTAACGTACGAATGTGTATTGGTCAGTTATCTAAGCCCTTCAGCTTACGTGATATGCATAAAAAGTACTTTCAGAAGGCCTATAGTTGGTGCATCGCTTGACACGATAAAATAGCGCAAAGAAAGAACGAACACAGCCACGAAAGAAAAAAGGTCCCGTTCCGCTTATTTTCTTTCGTGGTGTGTCCTTTCTTTCTTTTGCGCTCTTTAATCATGCCACACGCTATACGCTACGCCATGCATTTGTTAAAGAAAAAACAAAAGCGGATGTTCCACATCCACCGCCTTGGCCACGAGCGGCGCAGGCTAACACCCCGCTCGGCTAATCTTGTATGCACATGCGTGAATACTGAGGACAGTGGACGGGAAGATGGCCACCGTGGTATAAATGGCTTAACTGGCAAATCACAGTACGCCCAATGTAGAAGATGCGAGTTCGTCTCCCACCTGTGGCAAATTGTCCTTTGGCCCATTGTCATTTTCATCATCATTTCTATTTTTAAATTAAACATAACCATTAGCTTCATCTATGCATTCTTTGCCATCATTGTCAGTTTCTTTCGTATGGTTGAAACTAAATAAAGAAAAAAATCGACCTTCTCGTATCTCCTTATTAATGCAACGTAGTGTGGCAAAGTATTCTGTCAAAAATCTTTATTTTGGCTCATTCGACAGAACTGGGTCATGCACTAGAAGGGAAAATCTAAGGTAAGACGCTTCTTTCCTATTATTAATTCTTGTTATTATTCATGTGGACGCATATAAGCACTGTAAACAGAGAATATTATGCCGAAATGTATGCACCGCTGCGTCGATGCGTTGTCAGGTATTTAGAGGCGCCCGAATAGCGATCGACGTTTTTGAGTGAAATAACAAATTTCGGGGGGAAAAACGATCTTACCATACTGAAGGAATATCGAATGCTTCCTCGTTTCTAAAGAAAGTGAAATATAGATGGTGCGTGGAGTCAATTTCTTTATATATATCTATATTTATATATATCTATCTTTATATATATATATATATATATATATATATATATATATATATATATATATATATATATATATATATATATATATATATATATATATATATACGAAACAACTGAAAGGTTACCACATCTGGCGCACCGTGAAAAATAACAGCAATGACATGCGAAGACAGACCAGATGTTGAAGGAGCAACGTGTATAACTTGAGTGCCGCCATGTCGATATGAAATGTACAGCACGTGGCGAGATAGCCCAAATAACATACATGCTTTGCCTAAATCGAGAAAACAAATTCATTGCGGGCCTATAATGACGATGCGTTCTTTTCTAACGACTGCAAATTACTGACCAGCAGTTAGCTATACTGCATGCATTCGCTCAGAAACTGGTGATGCGACACAACAGCTCTGCTGCAACAACACGGCTTGTCTGCGAAAAAAAAAAAAACGCAACTTTTGGAATAGCCACCACCTGTGTCTGTCCTTATCTCTCTGTAGACGGCAATAAGTGTTGTTATCCTCTGTACCCGAACAAAGGAGAACCTTTCGAAAGCTTCTAATATTTATTTTTAAGTCGAATTGGAATCGAATAGCGAAAATTATTCGATGCGCATTCGAAAGAGAGAGAGAGACAGAGAGAGATGGGGGGGGAGGGGGCAAAGGAAAGAAGTTAACTAGAGAATATCTCCGGTTGGCTACTTTGTACAGGGTAAAGGGATGCGATAGATGAGAGAAAGAAAGCATACGAAAAAAGAAAACACACACACACCCCAACAATACAGAACTGATTATGTGAACGCCGTCACAAAGTCTACGAAAGCGTTAAGTAGTGTTACACAGTGTCAACGTCCCACTATAATACATTCTATGTCACACAGTACACAGTCACAACTTGTCACAAGTATTGGAAGTCGCGAATGTGCAAGCGGCCGCAAAATTTCCCCTATCTCGGCAGTTTTGACGCAAGAAAGAAAATTCGAAACTTCCTATAGGTTGTGTTCTTGGTTTCTTTAGAATGCAAGGCAGTTGGTTTTTACGGATACACAGCCACCTATACCCGAACAGAAGTCAAAACCCATTAGATCATGACGAGCTTGTGCGAGAGATTCAGTATCATCCGTCAACCTTCCGTATTTTCTGGCTTATACCAAGGCTCATCTTAGGCTTGACAGATGTCAATTTGCTCCTGCAAAGGCGTAATTTACTAATACAACTTAATAAGTTATTCCTCTTGGAGCCCCTTGGAGTGCATTGTATATTCAGTGAATCGCACGTTAGATGAGGCTGCGCTACGAGCTTGTGAAACTGCCACTATAGCTCTCTCCAATGAAGAACTTTCGCGATTCGCATTAATCAACTCGGCAAGAATGTGCAATACTTTGCTTATTCTTGCTGTTTCCTTCGACTGCTGCTTGTTAGCCTCGATTTCTTCGCGGATGCTGACGTATTTGTTTGATATAGGTTCCTCCAGCATGCATTACTTTGTCTTTCGTGTTTTTGCTCTACACAGACTTAATACGTTCAACTTGTCGAGATTGAGATGCTGTTTTAATATATATCTGTGTTCTGTTTCGGCATTTTGTTGCACGAACCTGATTTTGTGTTGTACATTCTCTGCTTTTAGGACCGAAGTTACAGGCTCGCAGTATTTGTAAAAGATGATAATGACATCGGTGATCAGTATAAAACCAGTTGTACTTCTACCAGTGTCTAAACAAGTTGATTCAAGCAGAACGTTTCAACTGGTGTGCAAAGCTCGGCCAGTGTGCGGCGCGTGTGTGCCAAGCTCTCGTTGGGATATTCATGCCACAGTGTAAAAACAAACAGCGCATATATTCACATGGTTGAACCTATCTGTACTTTAACTAGTTTTATTTTCAAATGTTTACTTTTTATGGCCAATGCATGAAAAGACCAGTTTAGCAAAGCGCTAGCTTTCTGTACCATTGCCAAAACCATCTGAACCACCTGCCAGCGCGACCACGAATCTGCGGTAGAGCCCGCGCATGCGCTGATTGTGCGCTTCCAGTACATATACCACGGTAGAATGGTACCGTTATACTGAAATATTCTAATGAGGCATGAATATAGTAACGGAATGAGCCGCTTTTGGTTATTTACACATAAATGTTGACCCGGTGGGCAAAAAAAATGTAAAAAATGTGTCTCGCGTTTTTCGGCCTCCTGAGCTAAACTGCTCAGAAGGCTGCAGTATAGCGTTGCGTCATCTCAGAGTGCTTGCTCCGAGCATTGTATCCCCTTGAACGCTCTTCGTCACGTTAGTGGCTCCCACAGTCTGCAAAACTTGCATATTGATAGAATCGATCACGAATAATCCGCATACATTGCCAGGTACGTGATAAAATGCCCCTGTCCGGTGCATAGGAAACTTAATGATAACTGAAAGAGTTAGCCTGGTATGCTCAGCAGGCTCGAGGTACAAGACGATGAAGGATGAAAAATCGCACAAACTCGCGAATGCATAGGCAACAGTGAATACCATGAAATGTACAACGTGTTATGTGGAGCCATGGCATGAGGCGATAAACAGAACGGTATCCCTGATTGTCCTCCCCCTGGCGGTAGATGTGCACATCCTACGGAACAATAAACTGAAAATAACAGCAATTAATATTTTTTTTTAAACGTAGGCAATATATTTAGCAGAAAAACCGCAATGTCTTTTTATTCACTACTGCAGACAGGTTTGCTTTCCCGCTTTATGGACAGAGACGTTGTATATATTTTAGCCGTCCAGTAAAGAGACTTACGATATCCATCGAAATGCGGAGGACAACTTTGTACAATAGTTTCACAATCCGAGGTTTCGTCCGTGCTCTTACGCAATAGTGCGAGTGAAAAGAAAAAAAGAAAAAGAAACGAAAGTGTAAAATGAGGATGGTTATAATTGTTGTTATTGATTATTTATTAGTTAAACTAAGTAAAGCCAAGGGAGGGAAATTACTTCTGACCGCACTGTAACGGTCTATATAGCATCGGTTGTAAATTTACACCCGAACGGCGGTCAGCAGTGCGGGCATTGGGGATACGGATGTAAAAGAACAAGGAGAAACGATAGCAGGGAGGAGGGAATGTAAAGAAAGCAACTGCTTGCACATTTGCAATAGGGCGACAAAAGAGTAACGGATAGGAAAACGTGACCGTGAAAGACATTGTATACACGCGGTGCGAAACGTATGGGCCCAGTGCGCGTCGAAACACAATCGCGCAATACACGTGGGGCCAAGCATCCCCCTCAAAAACCAATTTTCTCTTCTCAAGTGCTCGCTCTTAAAAAAAAAAGAAAAAGAAAGAAAAAGAACAAAACTAGGTGCGCGCACAAGCACAATTTGCAAACGCGCGCAAATCTATCAAAGAAGTCACCCGGCGACGGCGAGCTATGGCAGGTCATCTCAGGCACACTGCACGCCATTTCTTGACGCAAAAGCGGGCGGGAAATGAAGTAAAAGAAAGAAGCCCCGAAGAAATCAAAAGAGCACAAAGGAAATAAGTGAAGGACCGCGCGAAAAAGGCGAAGAAAGAGAACGGAAAATCAGATGCTCGGGGGTTTCAGCCGCGCGACAGACACCGTGCGTACGCGGTGCCAGCGAGACAAAAAAGCTGACGCCACGCGCCAAGCCTGATGCTGAAAGCTGCGGGTCCCAAATTGAAAGGGGCAATGTAGCGTGGGGACGGGCCGTCGCTTCAACACCACGCACACGCAGAGAGGGAGAGACGCGGTATCCACGCAGTCTTTCCGACAGCGTGCCCAAGCAGCCATATCAGCCGGACAGACGCAACGCGATCTCGTCGTTTCGCGGCACGCTTTGATGAAGAGCCACCTTCGGCTACAATATAGAACCGGGGGCCTGCGCCGCAGTCAAACAGTGTGCGTGCGTGGGTGAGACGCAGAATGCGGGGGGGGGGTGGGGGTGGAGGGGGGGAGACCCAGAAACCGTTCAACCTTGTCTTTCGGTCATGGAGTCGCGTTGCAAGGGTGTGCAGAGGGCGAGGAGCTGGTGTGTACGACTCTCGTACGAGTGCTGAGTGAGAGAGAGAGAGAGAGAGAACGCGTGCTTTCCCGGCGGCCCAGGGCCCGCGTCCGTTATTGCTGCTGTTTCCAGCGCTGTCGGTGCCGCCAATAAAGTGCCTGTCACAAACAGCTTACCCGCCGGCGCCCACGTGTCGCCAGCCGAACGGAAAGGGGCCTTCACGTCGTTGGCTGTGCTCGCCCGCCCGCCTGCCTGTCTCCCCGATTCCCCGCGACCGGTGTTCGCGCGACCCTTCTAACATCTCGCCCACAGGCGCCGATAGCGGCGCGCCGTTATACGCTGTGTAGCAAGGCAAGCGCAGCGTCACACGCACGAGGTTCGTCGTCGTCGTCGTGTCACAGGAACGCGCGCCCGCGAGCAACCTGACGGAACAGAGTCGCTCTCTCGGAACAAAAGTCAGCCCCCTCCGCGCTACACTTCCTTTCGTTCCCCAAGTCACAAGCATCAGCTGCTTTCCTGCTGAACACACTGCCCCTCCCCTCCCTCCTTAGTCTTCATCCCCGACGAGCTCTGTTTTCTCCCCACCGATTCCTGACCCTCTTGCTCCATGCTTTCCTCGGCGGCAGAGTCCGCGAACCGAACGATGTTCCTGGTCGGAACAATTAACGCCGCGTTGCGCACCAGAAGCACCAGCCGCAGCAGCAGCACTGCGTGACAGATTGGGCTTCAAGAAAGCGCGCGCAGCGATATGGCGTCGGCGCCACGGATCTGTTGAACCGGAAGGAGAGGAACGTCATCGCCTGGCGAGCTGATGATGGCGCGTGCGAAAAGCTTCGGGTGGGGAGAATTATGGACCGCCTTTCCTTCCTCCGCGGAATCGCTCGAATATGTGATGGCGGTCGCAAGAAACGCGCGGCTTGTGTCGAGAGCTCCGGCAACGATTGACGCGTTTGCTGGAAGAGTACACACAGACGGAATTTCTGGTTAACCGTCAACCGGGCCGTCCGGCGATACATTTGTCTACGTTTCGCTCGGAAGCATGCAGCGGGCGAGATTCAAAGCTCCAGAATCTAAAGGCTCGAACGACTGAAAGTTAAGGATCTTAACTCAATACAAGCTCACATACAAACGAGTACTAAAGGTGGAACGACATGTCACGACAGGTCAGGGAGCGGTGCGGTGAATATTCTGTTTTTCGTTAAGAAGCAGCCTAACTTCGTAAACTTCGCGTCGAGTTGTTCAAAGTGCGACAAACTTGCGTAACCTTAAGTTTATTTTATTTTTGCTACCGCAGTGAGAGCTAGGTGGCTCCGCGGAGGACGTGGTCTCGTGCTTGACCTGCAGCGGTGGCCGTCATTCCTTGTCGCTGGTGCGAGCAGTATATTTCACGCACGAGTTGCAGGACCGGAGTCACAGGCGGGTCAAGATTAAAGAACAGCCTCTCCCCATCACAGGACACTAACACTACCGGCCCCACCTCCTTATACCAACTCGACATACATACGTCCACAACCAAATGCAAGCGGGACCCTCCCCTCCCCAACCCGCTTCTATAAGCAACTCTGGATTCTCCCCTTGGCCACGTATTGAACAAACATAGCGCTGGACAAACACGGACAAAGCTGCGTGAACACAGCACCGAGTGTTCCGCAAACAATATTTCGGGGGATTAATTTTTTGAAAACCTTTGCGCACGAGAAGTGAACCTTCCGAGCGACAACTTCTTCGAGGCATGTAATTGCCTCTGTCTTTCTGTGCTTCTTCTGGCAGAGGCAAATAAGTACGCGAACAGCCCCACGCCCGGATATACAATCCCGACAAGCCTTCGGGAAGAAACAGTCGCATCCGCAATGGTGGCATCTGATTATACGCTCCGCTTTGCGGTCGAAAAAAAAAAAAAGCTTTTATATAACGCTGCGCGTATTTACCGCTGACAACGGTTGACAGCACATTTTCAGACTTGAAACGGAAACTCGCCAACTATGCCGGGCTCCTTCCTCGTCCAAAGTTGTTAAAGTCTGAATGTGTACAGCCGCGCTTCTACGATGAGCTTTCCTCCTTTCGTATCCGTTCCTTTGTTTTTTTCAAGATCAGACGCTGCCACAAACACTTGCAGCATCGTGTGTAGCGCCTAAGACGACGTTATAGACTTAAGTAACAGCAAAAAAAAAAAAAAAAAAAAAAAAAAAAAGCAGAGTTTAGTGCAGCGCAGCACCGAGACTTAATCTCGATTAGCATGCGCTCGTACGTACGCTCGACTAAGGCTTAGGAACTGGCACGCACTGCAAGAGTAAATTGCGTCGGAAGGAGCGACTTTCTTCGCACCGCAGTAATTACACCGACTTCACCGGGTCAGCTGTTCCTGACAGAGACTCCGCAGCCTGGCGCCGCGGGATTGCGTTGTTCCTTCTCGCTTTTATTTTCTCGGCTGTCCCGCACATTTCGGTGAAGCTGACTTGTTTTCTCGCGCAGTAAGGAGTGTTTCAGTACAGTGGACGGTTGGCTTTTACGCAGCGGAAGTATATATATATATATATATATATATATTATTGATGTGATATAAGGAAATGTTCATGCACAATTTAGGCGCCCGCTATCCCTTGGTTATAGGCGTCACGGGTCATCTCTTGCACTTCATACATACGTTCCTCAATGATCGTCGCATCAGAGTTCGTCTTGGCGACACTTTGAGCGATGAAATACGTATATTTCGCGGTGTGCCACAGGGGAGTGTTTTATCTCCCTTATTATTTAACATTGCCATGAGTAGCCTCCCAAGAGTACTAAACCATCGAACACCAGTGAAGATATCTATATATGCCGATGATATCTGCATATGGGTCTCCGGCTACCAGCATCGCCGCCTCGCACGAATAGCCCAGGGAGCAGTAAAAGCCATTCAGGGCCACTTGGCAACGATTGGATTATCACTATCAGCAGAGAAATCATCATTCGTACTATTTCCTGGAGTGAAAAGAAAATCTACACGCTTGACGCTGAATTTGGACGGATACCAGATTGATAGATAGATAGATAGATAGATAGATAGATAGATAGATAGATAGATAGATAGATAGATAGATAGATAGATAGATAGATAGATAGATAGATAGATAGATAGATAGATAGATAGATAGATAGATAGATAGATAGATAGATAGATAGATAGATAGATAGATAGATAGATAGATAGATAGATAGATAGATAGATAGATAGATAGATAGATAGATAGATAGATAGATAGATTTTGATGCAGTTGGAAAAATTGCCGCGCTCTCGCTCTTATATAAGCAAGAAATGGCTCAGATTATATACGCCGACGCAAGCTCCTATAGTTCCCCTAACGGACACATTCGGACGTAGGCGGTCGCGTCTTGGGTGGCAACAATGCTTTTTTTTTTTTTTTGCCAACATTTCTGCTGCTGCGTTTCAGGTGGTTTCTTGCTCTTAATTTCTTTATTACGTTCACCCTGTGTAAAATAGCAAACTGGGCGTGTGTCTGGTTGGCCTCCCCTTCTCTGATTCTCCTATTCTCTCTCTGTTTCTCCACTTGCAGCTTTGGAATCCGCTAAATTGTGAGCAGGAACAGCCAGAAATGACTCACAGACTAATCTGAATAAAGCGAACACGTTGCTCAGGGCAGCTAAAGAAATGTCCCGCTTTATGCTTCGCAGTAGTCGGCCTTGCACAGCCTATCTTCCAATGTATTGTCCCTACCGTAATGCTCACTTTATGTAAGTGATATGAAGAAGTACTGGCCCATTATGAGAAGAAACCTTATTTTCCCTTTCAGCTTACCGCTACTTCACTACCTCAGAGTCAGTATGACTAAACCTCCGCGCAATTAAAAAAATTGGGTTTTAATTACGTGCCAAAACCACGATATGATTGTGAGGTAGTAGGGGACTCCGGATTAATTTTGACCGCCAAGGTTCTTTAACGTGCACCTAAATCTAAGTACCCGGGTGTCAGTGCATTTAGCCCCCATTGCACTTATATTGCATTTGCATTTCGCCCCCATATAGTTGACATTAACAGAACAAATATATGGTGCTGGGCTGGCCATGTAATGCTACAAAGCCCTGAAATTTCTCTTAAATTAAGTTGTTTCCTCCTCATGTAATGCATAGGGAAGATAACCGGAAGACCATTACAGTTACAGAATGGGTGCCAAGGGAAGGGGAGCGTAATCAGCATGCCAGAAAATTAGGTGGGCTGATGAAATTAGGAAATTTGCAGGCGCAAGTTGGAGCCAGCTATCGATCAAGACAGGGCTGATTGGAGATCGTTGGGTGAGGCCTTCGTCCTGCAGTGGACGAGTAGATAGGCTGCTGCTACTGATGATGATGATTATGATGATGATGACATGCCGCTGTTTTATGAAATAAATATACATTTAAAATTTATTCGGTTCTGGGCGAAATCGAAGCAGCGTAAAACGGGTTCCGCAAGTTAGCAAGCCACTGCTATAGGGCTGCGCCACAAATGCCCGCGCTGAACGAGCTATTTATTCTTAGCCTTATTAGCACACACCGGCACGCCAGCACCAGCGCAACTCGGAGGCCGCTCAAAAGGAGGGAGAACTTCGAGCGCGCGCCTGTAGATGGTGCAGGCAGCGTGTCCAGATGGAAACGCGAGAGAGGAGTCCAGTTGCAGAACACGGCTCATACATGACGCGTTTTGGAGTCGCTATAGTCTGTTCGAATGCTAATCGCATTAGCGTCGAAATTCATGGTGATACGACTGTCAGAACTTTTTTATACGATTTACTCGATTGACTGTAACTCGTGCCTAATTGTACAATGTGCGGAGCGTACCGTTCTGGTGCAGTGGGTTTCTTTTTTTTTTTTTTTTTTGCTAGTGTTACTGTTTCAGTCACGTTTACAAAACGTGCTTCATTGCAGGAGCGTTTTCTTTGTCACCTCAAGTTGTCATCCTATGATCATCGCGCAGTTTATTATTTGCGGAGACGACGGGGGCGGCACGATAGTCGTCGAGATTTACACTTTCATCCAAATAAAATACCCGCTTCAGCAAACATTGTCGGGACGCATATACTCGCGATGAGCATTGCCTCCGCATAATAGGCTTCGCCAATAACAATTGTTCCGATGTATTGCAGCTCTGGCCCCCCTGCCGATGAATGGCGTACGCGTAGAAGCACAACGCCACGCAGGCCGCGCCGACCGAATCCTCCTCCATCGCTGCAGCAATAAAAAAAAAAAGCGAAGCGCAATTGAGCAAACAGCGCCCGCCTACGCACACGCAGGCCAAGCGACGCTCCCCCGATCCCCGCGGCGGAGGCTCATCTAAAACCAATTAAGGCGAACGTGCTCCCGTGGCGCCGGATGCGAAGACCTCGGCGAGCCCGACGTCGAGGTATGTGTGCGTACACGCTCCGTCCCAGCAAAACGATGCAACGGTTCGGAAGCTGCGAGGCGACAGGAAGTATATAGCGCCGAGTCTCTGCGGTGTAACGCGCCGTGCATATGCGTATGCGTGCGCTTGTTGCATGTCCGTACGCGCAAAGCGACCCCCGCCCCCAGCCCAAGCTGAACTAAGCCTGCGTTTTGAACGACGCAAAAGCACAGCTGCGCAAGAGAATGCCCCCCTTCTGTCAACCGTGCGCTTGTACTGGGTTTGTCATCTTCACGTTGTAGCCGCAGTTCGCGGCACGTGCAAAGTATATATATACTTTCTCGGTTGTACATCTTGGCGCGGTAAATCACGTGGACGCGACAGGGAGAGATAAAAAAACAACAACATGATTTCAGGTTTGTTAGTAAATTACCTTTCTGCAATACCTGAAATGCCACTCTTACCCCGAGAAGAGCCTCGATGAGCCCTGAAAAGATGCGAGAATGACGGACGGGTGGCGACGCCACCTTGAAGTTCCCGCACTACATCGCAGTGGCGCCATTAATTTTCGACGACGTCTCCGCGGGCCTGCGCGCTGCATTCCGAGTCACGACTCTCGGAGCATGCAAGTTTGTCAGCATGTTCCGCCATATGTTTCTTTTTTTCTGTTTGTGCTTCCGTGTTTTCGTCGCCTCGGTTCTTTGCCGTCGCTGTGCAAGGACCTGTCAAGACAGGCTCCGTGTTGGTTAAGCTAGAGTCACACGATGGACGTGATCGCGGACAAATCGGTCACGTGACATGCGGAGCGAATCGGATCACTTCGCAGCTAGCATTCGCACGACAGAGGATGACAGCGCGGACGGAGCAACCCTCGCGTGGGCGACGGCGAATGAGTGAACGCGACAAGTCTAAAACCCCAACGGTGATTAGGTTCACCACCGTACTGCGAAGCCCTTCGCGCTGACCGTGGGAACAGATGAGGTATCCACCTCGTGATAAATAATCCGCAAGCTCAAAGTGCGATTTGTTCTGCTGTGTGAACGCAGCTGTAGGCCAGCGAGGCAGCGGACCTATTCTGTGGAGGGCGGAGCCTGGGCGCGAGCGTACGCGTAAGCGGGCACGTCTTCTTTGCCTTCGCGAAGGAAGCGGTTGCTTGGAAGAAAGCGTCCGGAGAGGATGGCAATCAATCAATCAATCAATCAATCAATCAATCAATCAATCAATCAATCAATCAATCAATCAATCAATCAATCAATCAATCAATCAATCAATCGGATAAGCGTGCTGGCCAAAAGAGAGCGCGCAGAAGACAGGGTCATAGCTGGGCAAGAGAGGGGGGAGAGGCGGGCTGGATGATTTTACCAGCACTGCTAAGCCCACATCCACGAAGGAGGATTTCGTTCGCTTCAGCGGTATAAAACCACGCGGGGGCGGCCGAGTGTCAAACGGAACGTATTATGAACAAAAGTGGGTCAGCCAGTAACATGAACTGTACGCACGAAACCATTCGTCAATTCGGCCTCTGAAAACCACTGAAGACCGAGAGAGGTATACGTGGCTAGCAGTCAAATCTGCCAAATGGTAATCGTTATTGACTTCAGTTGGAAGATGTACTACATCACCGAAAACGCAGAAAGCCCATGCTGTCTTTAATATATAGTGTAACACTGCGCCTGCGCTCATTTTTGGTTGACGAGGGCGCTGTTTAATATACCGATCAGCTGCCCGGGACCTTTGCACCCAGTTCACGAAAATCAGCGCGTTTCTCGAAGATTTTTTTTTTTTTTTTTTGCTCGGACTTGCTTCCAGGTTCTGTGAGCCAATGCCTATCAGAGCGCAACTAGGCCCCAAGGCAATGCTTTACATTAGAGAAACATAAAAAAAAAAAAAAACACGACACCTGTTGGTGCACAAAAGAACGAGTGCCGTCACATTGATGCAATATTTCGTCAGACGACAGGGCACGACATGCAAGCACGCTGTTTATAGTTTAGCAAACCTTAAGACTAACTTGTCAAGTTGGCTCGTTAATAATCCGACCGTATATAGCCGCTAACAAGTATCTATGACATACTGGTGTTCTACACGGACTGTACAGGCATGGCCCACTGGTAAAAGGATACGCAAATTGGAACTTTGGTATTGATTACTTCTTAGCTTTGACACAAAGGCCTTAGCAATATCCTTCTTATTATTTATTTATTTATTTTTGCTATTATAGGTATACCTACTTTGTCACGTCGAGCACCTTTTTTTCTCAGTGAAGATGATGACAGGTTCAGGATTTGTTGCTTTAAACGCTGATTACGGGGGTGCATCCGTCAACAGAGGGTCCTTAAGTACGTGTGTGCCTTGAGCAAAAATAATAATCGTCACGGCTGAATGAAAGCCTATTAAAACCGGCTTGCTCCCGTAAGAATGAAACCCACATGTTACCGATCCACAGTAATCATACACAAAGTGCTCATCCCGATGCACGAATTGCGGCGGGTAGACGCATTAATCATACCCCGAGCTCGTTTATTCGGTTGCGCCGAATCTTCAGTCTCGGTCGTATACCAAGTGGAGTTTCGTTCACGAGTTCGTCGCGACCTTGCGTGGAATACGGAGCCCTCAAGAAACACTTGAACTCAAACCGTCAGGCAATCAACAAGCAAGCAACCGTACGCAAGTAAAGAAGTGCAAGACACGTAAGGAAGGCGAACGCTCACACGAGCGTGCTGTGCGTACTGTACGCAGGGCCTGCAGCCCCCGCGATGCTGGTGGTTGCACCTCTTAGCGCCAAGCTTGGCTCCTTTCTTTCTTTTTCTGGGAAGGAACCATTACGTCTTCATCTTTTTCTAAGAGCTGCTCGTTACGAGCGCGAACAAGTGCCTCGTGGCGCGGGGACGGAGGCCCGCCTCGTCCGCGCGCAAACCCACCGTAAGCAAGGGGCGAGACCGGGAGGCTCCGCGAGCACGCCGCATCACCGAGAAAGAAAAGATTGCACTCGCAGCAAAATGGGCGCGCCGCGCCCGCAGCCTAATCTACGCACTGACCATGCGTACGAGGAACCTATAGAGAAGAGGTATGCGCACGAACACCTACCCGTAATACATACGCACGCAGCACACACACACACACACACATTAAAGCACACGCACAACGCACGCACAAACAACACGCGCGCAAGCACACTCGAAGCGAAAGCTGGCCCCCATATTCCGGGGTCCGCGGGATCGAGAGAGAGAGAGAGAGAGAAAGAAGCGACGCGGATGCGCTATCACCCGGCGACGTCGGAGAGCACGCCGGGCAGCAGCGGGGCCACGCAAATGCGCGATTTGTTTGGGGCTCGTCGGTGTGTATTTTTCGCCACCCTCCTCCTCCTCCGTCGACCCGCCGCGCATCGCGTCGCGGCCAACGAGGCGCCTTCGCCAGCAGCTCGATCGGCGCTGACGGCCGAGCTGCCTGCCCTCCGCTCGATGCGCGCCTCTCGGCTGCCAACGGCGTTGACAACGAGGACCCACCGCAACGAGCCGGCGAGCGAACGCCCAGGCCGTTCGATCGACGCGGCCTGTTTGTTTGTTTGCTTTCTTTCTTTTTTTTTAAGCCTCGGACTGGACAGTGGTGATGGTGGTGCTGCTGCAAGACAGAGTGCACACTGCTCATTAGAGGGTGTGGCCGATGGAAGGCGCCGATAAGGCTGCCTTCGCGCGGGGCTGCTATTTAGAGCGTGGTGGTGGCTGCTCCTGCACGCTGCTGCTTCTTCTTCGACGGCTGCTCTCGCCCACCTGGCCTTCTCTCTCGACGGGAAGGTGCTCACTGCCACTTCGCTCGCGCGAGAGAGGAGAGCCTCCGCGTCGTCGACGTCTTCTCTTCATTCCGAGCCCTACTGCTCGGGCAGCGTCTGTCTTCGGGGGGTCTTCGCATCCCCTCACACTCTTGGCCGCGGTTTAGCGACGTGCTTTCGCTGTTTCACTGTTTTCGTTACACCGGGTGGCGCATCTACATGAACGCGCAGGCAAGAAGGCGCGGCGATTTAAGGGGGGGTGGGTGGGGGGGGGGGGGGGGAGACGGCGCGGAGCCTGGTCCGATGTATCTATGCAATACAAACGCACGAGTTACGAGGCGCCCGGAGGTGCTCGTTATACGTCGAAGCGTTATCGATGTGTGCGTGCTGTGACGGTGACAACGGCATGTAGCCGCAGGCACGCACGCACGCACGAAAGCGCGCACCGGAACGGACGACGATGACTCTGTGGCGGCGCAGAGTGGTGCTGGTGGCCACGGAGGCGATGATGATCGTTCCCCCGGTGGCAGGATTTCATTTTTCTTTTTCTTCTTTTTTTTTTCGAACTCCGTTCCCGCCCCGTTGCTCCCGTGGCACCAGCACGCTCCCTCCTTCTCCCTTTAAGCAGGTAATTATTACGTATAGTCGCGTCCTCGGGCTCCTACTCTGGTTCCGCGCCACGCAGTGCGTTTGCGTTGTTTGCACCCCATTTTCGTCTTCGTTATTCTTTCTCTACGCCCGCTCCTTATTAGCAGCCCTACAGCTTCGCAGCATTTCGTTCCCTCCGCTCGGCTGCGCCCTCAGGCGTCGCAGGTAAGCAAACAGAAATCTCGCGTACGCGCGCACGTACGAGCGTGAGTTCGCGCATAAAAGGGGAGAGGGGAAGAACAGGCGCTGACAAGTGGTGTGGTCTCGACGCGCGGCCATGGCGTGGCTCCATTCACATCGAGCGCGTCTGCACCGGCGCTACCTCGGTACGCTCTCATACATGTGCGTGAGAACGCACGCACGCACGCACGCACGCACAGCGTTCGGAAGTGTGCGTGCGTATCGGGCAGCAGGCGATGCCCGCAGCCTTTGCGTGCGATCGCGTCGATCGCGCCGTGACGCTTGGTGATCAACGCCGCTTTGCGATGTTTGCTTTGGGCAAGTCTCAATCATCCTTCAATTCCACCCCCCTCCTCCACTTTCACCCTCTCAGTCTACATCGCGCATTTGCCGCCTCCTCCCGTTCTCTCCGCGTTCACAATGCTCGGCGCGGTGGTGGCCGTTTTGGCCGTCGCGTTACTCGCTGCATCCGCGTCCGCGACCATCATGTTGGGACGTAATTATATGTGCGGGAAAGCAAGGGGAACAGGGGCACACGTTGTGCCTGCAACGTGGCCTGCTCACCATGCAGCTTTCGGACCGAGGCATTTGCATGCACACGTGAACGCACAGAGAAAAAACCTGGCTGCGCTGACGAGTGTGGGTGTGCGCGGTTGTGACTGCACCTACACGCACAGGTAAATGACATGTGCCGGAGCGAACATGCTACGGCGCCGCTTCACAGGCACTCTCGGTGTACAGCTCTATATTCCTCGCTCGCGATCCTCGGCGCGATCTTTTCTTCGGCGATTCGAAAGGTTTCCTCGCGGATGATTACGCTACCACAGGCTTTGGAAGTTTCTTGTGAAACTTGCAAGTTTCTATGACATCGCGTTCCAGTGTCGAGCGAAGCAGGCGCCGTCTTATTAAGATGCTGAATCGCGCATGTGTGTAGCTGCGTGAACAGGTTCAATGCACCGCAACAGTCCCAATGCACCAACAACGTGTACCAATATATATATATATATATTGTATGCGTGAAGCCACCTACGTAACAAACACAGCCAAGGAATGTTTGCGATTGGGTTCCGCAGTCAGTGTACCAGCACTGTGATAGGGCAGTGAGCCTAGTAAGCCAGCGCGTTAACTGCCTGAGGGAAAAAGTCGCAGTTGCTGTGACAGATTCTCATGTTTTGATGGAAGTAGAAGCCACATGATGAAGCTGAAGTGCTAACAAGTAACTGGTCTAACCCACTACTTGTTTATTGTTTCTTGCTTGCTCCTCGTCATCCTGTCCTTACTTTTCTGTTACGCGTAACTGTACAGCGAGGTGTGGAATTCGCAAATATTTGCGTTCGTAAGTGTAGTTTGCCACTGGATGGCCGCCGTCGTAATATGTTTGTCATTACGATCAGCTGAAATCGGCACTTACGAATAGTATAGTACAAGAACGTCTTGGGAATACGGGGCGGGGAGGATCTCGAACTTGTTCTGTTATCTCAAGTTGTCCCAAGCATGTAACAACATATATGCTGCGAGTCGTGCATGATAATATGTTGCATCTCAACAGAATCTAAAACGAATGCAACGCACGGTAAACAGATAAGGCACCAAATTTTCCACAACGACATGAGTAAGCGGCTGCGGGAGCCGACACTCTCCCTCGTCTTTCGCTGTTACTGCATCTGTCCTGGGAGCTTCAATACAGGATGTACACAGAGGCTGACGCCGCGCACGACTCGACCTGCGTGTACACAGACACCTCGAGACGAAACGCAGGTGCCAGACGGAGGGGGTGGGTGCAGGGGGGGGGTTGACGAGCACCACCGTGGGCGTACACACGCATGCACACAGTCCATGCTCGATCGCTCCAAATGCAGCCCCTGGGACGTGTGAGAGCCACGGCGCGGGAATTCCAGCGGGCTCTCGCGACGCGCGCTCGCCTGCCAGACGCGTGATCATCGCTCTTCGATGACAGGATAACAGAGCAGCCGTTGATCGCTGCGAAGCACGAACGGAGGAGAGAGAGCGGCGCGGCTGGCCAGTCGGCCAGCAGGCAGAGCGCCCCTGCCCCAGAAGGTCACTCTCGCCGCGCGCGCGCCTGCCGCGGTCAGCGCGGTTTTCGGAGGAGCGCGCCCGCCTTG
This sequence comes from Dermacentor andersoni, assembly GCF_023375885.2. NCBI lineage: Eukaryota > Metazoa > Arthropoda > Arachnida > Ixodida > Ixodidae > Dermacentor > Dermacentor andersoni. The sequence goes on from NC_092816.1 coordinate 104,178,405, forward strand.
GCGTCATCTCCCCTCGCGCACCCACGAACTCTCGAAGAGAAAAAAAAGAAAAAATATCTCGTTCTCCGCATCCGAAGATCCGGCGCACACAATGTCGCATATGTGCTATCGCATATCGAGCCCTCGTAACGATGCGCGTTTAGCCAACAGCGACAACGCTACACATTAGCGAGGTTTAGATTAGGGGCACGCAAGCGTCGGGGACCCCTAGCGCTTGGGGCCTGGGTACTGCGCATGCGCAGATTCCAGACGTGGGGGTTTGCGCACGCGCAGTACCGTGGCCCCAAGCGCTAGGGGGCCCCGACGCTTGCGTCCCCATAATCTAAAGACTCTCTGTTGCCACGTTGGTGCGATCGCGCACAGACGGGCCAGCGGAAAGGGCAGAGCAAAAATGCGAAATTGACCTGTAGGCGGAGAGACCGGGAGCGAGCTGTAAACATGCAGGTGCCGTATTCTTGCTCGGTCAGTTTCGCGAGATTTCGCGTGTCCCGCGACACTGGATGCGTCCGCGTCTACGAGTGACGGCGCTCTTCGCACACTACACCGAGACCACTGGCACACAGTGCCAGGAAAGCTGTTACTCGTGCCGGACTTGTGCCGCCAGAATGCACCGCTTAGTTCGGTTTCGTTAGACCGTCTGTGGGCCATGTGGAAAGAACGCGCCGGATTCTATGTTCGCAGATATGGCGACAGGTTCGCCTCTTCTACGATTGGCTTCACCTGGTATGCTTTTCGCTAGACCCAGTGAACCCCATTGAAAGCATTAGGAGGAGGCTTTAGCTCGGGTGCTCCTATGTAAATACATGTAAAAGGAGAATTCGTTTTTCTCGGCAAACACTGCACCAAATTTGACGAGGGTTGCTGCATTTAAAAGAAAAACTTAGAATGTAGTTATTGTTGGTTTGAAATGTTTTATTTAGGTCGTCACTTTTTTACTAAGAATTGGCAAAAGTCGCAGATTTTCAGAAAACGATACTGTCAAGTTTACAACTCTGAGGCATTTACCCTCGTAATAAAAAAAAAATAAAGATATCACAATTCTGTGAATTGCATCTAATAGTACACCTAAAGCGGACAAGTGTTACACATGAATCCCCAAAAAATTAATCATGTTTAAATACAGCTTTTGCAGAACTCTTGTACACAATGTAACAAATTCATGTAATATATAAATTGACATATTGATTTTGTCCGGTTTGAATAATCTAATGGATGCCGTTTACCGAACCAGGATATGTATTCTTGACGGAGAGCTATTAATTTGTAAACTTCGTGATTCTATTTCTTTCTTTCGAACTTTCGAATTTTTGAAAAGTCTTTCAACAACATTGAGGCGCAAAATCGAAATTCTGCCTCCAACAGTCACTAGAATTCAACTTTCTCTCTCAAATGCAACAAATTTCGTCAAACTCGGTCGAGGGGTTATCTCAGAAAAGCGTTTTTCCGTTTTACATGTATCTCAATAGACCGCGTTGGAGTTAGGTCCCAGCTAAAGCTTCATCTCAAGCTGCAGTCTTTTCGGAAGCTTGCAGCCCAAAACACGGAATTTTTATGGCGCAAGACCCTACCAACTCTTCCCAAAGGAGGCGAGACAAACAAATCCAGCTGTAGGGCGCAAGTTCTCGGGGAAGCCTTCATCCCGGAAGACATCGCCCCCACCGCTGATGTCCTCAAGAAAGGCCCCAAGTTAAGCTCCGAGCCAAGGAGTCCCGGCAGTTGAGCTTCTTTCCTGGAACAGAAAGATATCCAACTAAGCCGCACCTGAGGCTAAGGAGAGGTGTCTGCTCGACGGAGTTGACAGCCTGGCCAGAACGGTGTCTAACAAAGGAACTCGCCTAAGAACCCTTACAAAACGAAACGTATTGAGAATTTTCTCAAGGGCAACGACCTTCGAATGCTGCAGGCCGACAAAGAAGGATGGTTTGTAGCCATGCCGTCGCGTACGTGTAATGAAAAAGCTATACAAGACATGCAGAAGAATTTCAAGTTCACGAAACAAGCCAAGAAAGGAAAAGAGCCGTGCCATATCTCTTTGTGTGAATACCTTGGACTATAGAATCTCGCTAATAGTGTCCGCAAATGTAGGGGTAACCGTTTAAACCGTTTACTGCAAAAACGCACAAAGATGATGTACCGTTCAGATGTATTGTAAGCGAGAGAGGTTCGTGGCAGAACAACGTTAGCCGTTACCTTCTAAAGCAGCTTGACACCTTGGTTGTAGATGACCCGTTTATGCTAAGGAACAGCCTTGATATCATAGCTTTTCTACTCGAGACCAAGTCGCTAGGATGCTTGTTTTCAATAGATGTTGTTTATGTTTTCTACCGTATTCTGCAAAAAGTATTGTTAGCTGCCGTCCTGAGCTGCAATGAGATGAACGGGCAGGTATCCTTTCAGAATACCGCGGGAGTTTCTTTGGCTAACTTCATAGCACGCCTGGAGTTTTATCTTGTTCAACAACTGTTTGTTTTCAAGGCCAGTTTTATGTGCAAAAGAAAGGAATCTGCAATGGCGCGTCCGTGGCTCCCGTACTTTGCAACATTTTCCTTGCGGGCATCAACAGATTGATATCCAAGGTGTTTGGCAGAGGCAAAGTGCTCAAGATTTTTAGGTATGTAGGTGATTTTTAAAATTTTCACTGACGATACGATCTCCCACGGCTTACTCACATACTGTGCAGGGCATTTTATCTGACTTTAAACAGCAAGGCACAGGTTTAGATTGTACTTTTGACGTAGCCAAGAATAACAGCTTGCAGTTTAAAAAAAGAAGATAGAAAAGTGCCTTGTCCTGTCATTGTTCTTTCTTAGTGTGCGGTCTCTGTTGGCGCTTCATCTTTTGAAAGCTATGAACCAACCAGCCCCACAACGTGTTCTACTGCAATACATCATAACACGCTGACCACCTTGGGAATACGCGCTGAGTCAATTATTGATTACATTCAAAGGTGACTCCATCTCCGCATACCTGAAGGTCGGCCATCTTTATACATAGTTTGCCCATTTATTCCTAAACCATTTCAGCGCCGCAAGTGCCTATAAAACTTCGACATGTAAAGGCCGTGTGTACTGCCTGAGTGGTGTTTGGCCGGTGTGCGGAAAACCACAGCACATGTGTTGTCGATCTTTCTTAGTCGTCGTCTGACGCGCTGTTTTCCCTTGCAAATGGAACGCCAGCTAGCTCGAGCAACGTCGATCCCTCATCCAGAGAGAAAAGACTTGCCGTGAAGCCCTTTTCATGTGCTCGAACTGCCAGGGTTCTCATGACGCCACTTCTAAAGTCTGTGCTGAAATGAAGAAAAACGAGTCCGCTGTCCTCAAAGAAATGGTCAAGCGAAATTCGACGCACAGAGAATTCACTGAGATTTCCCGGTGTCGCCGACGTGGCCAACGACGATCTTCCGGCCAGGCAGAATGCGGAGGCTCTGAAGACGTCGTCCGCCTCCGTAGTACTTTGTGACCCTCCACCGCCGCCCGCATCAGAAATTGAGGACACATCGAAGACAGAAGCTGGGTAGGGCCTAACTGTTCAGAAGAATGGCCTGCTCTCTCGTACACTCGCACATTGTGAATGTGCCGCAGCGTACTGCCCTTGCTCTGACATAGTATACACCTGCTGATGAGGTACCTAGTTGCAGGTTGATAAGTTATGTCATGTACTACGGTCATTATCGGACGTCATCCGTGTACTCTTGTAAGCAACGAACGCAGCAGACTACACCTGCTCAAGGTGCGATGTATGTACTGGATTCACTGAATGCAGTGCTAGCATCTCTTGGGTAGCGGAATTTTCCTCAAGCTCCTAAATTGGCTCAAAATGCGAAAGTGGCCTCACCGATTGTTAGCAACAAGTATTGTGAGCTCTCTTGGAGAACTGCCTGGGCGAACGATTTCAAAACCTTCATCGTGTTTTGACTGCGTTAATATGTTCAGGTATCCCTGATGTTCTTGTGCACTCTTTTTCTCTTGATCATTTACCCTCCCCTTTTATCCTTCCCCAGCGCAGGGTAGCAAACTGGACATTGCGATCTGGTTTACTTACCCACCTTTCCCTTTATTCTTCTCTTTAACCAATCTTCTGGTTAGCTCAATTTGTGGCGCGATTGCACCGGAAAGGTGAAAGGTGATAAGCTTGATCCCCGGACAAGGATGAATTTTCTTGAACTGCGCAGATTTAAGCCCGTGTGTAGCAATATCGCCACCACCACCACCATCACCACCACCACCACCTTTCCAGAGGAAACCGTGTTGGTTTCTTTTTTTTTGTGTGTGTAATAATGCTACTTCTGGGTCGCCTTCAAAAGCCTAGATATGCAAGGAAGTCATTCCGCAGTCTTGGCTTTGTCAAGAAGTCTTACTTCGGGCGAAACTGCATTGAGAGATGCAGTTTCATGGTGGTAACCACGTTAAGCACAAATCGATATCACCGGCCACAAAACTAGGAAGTCACATTTGATTGTATCGGCGCACAGAAAGAAAGGCGGTCAGAACTTCTCCGCGCGCCCGCACTGCCACACACTGCCATATGTAGCGCAAACAGTCAGGCCGGTCCTACCATTGCTGGGCACTATAGCCGGAGTATAACAAATGGGATGCACCCGATGCCCGCGCGGTAACATTGGTACAGGCGCGCACGAATGCCCACGGCAGAGCGGGGCTGCCGGTGCTGCGCACGGAAGCCGCCCGTGGGGAAGCGTGATGCTGGTCCGAGAGATGTTATGTGTTTCGCGGACACGACCGTCGGGGGCAGTGTGTCCACGCTCACCGTCTCGCGAGGGGAGTGGATAGGCGCAGGCATATACGCGGGGACAAGTTGGGGAGGGGTGAAGGGCGAGACAAGAGCGCCTCGCGATGCCCGCAGCCATCCATCACTCCGGGAACGTCGATGGCCGAAGAGATAGGCGGCCGCGTACGACGTGCGGTGCACGCTCCGACGGCGACGCGACGTCGACGACGCTTCGACCGAGCTGCTGCGCTGCTTCGTGGCTCAAGCGGAGCAGCGAAAACGTGGTCGACGACGACTCATGACGAGTTCGCTCTGTCCCGTGTCCCTGTTTCGTTATCGCTTTTGCTTGTCCCCGCGTCGCTCCTGGAACCCAACCTCCTCTCGTGCCTTCTACCTCCGCCTATATACGTCGCTGTACGGCAGGAAGCACGCCGAAGAGCAAACTGCGGTCCGACGCTACGTAGCGCCCGTAGCACGCCCATTCCCACCGCTTCTGTGCGAGCCGGCATGCACTTGCTTTCGCGTCGTCCCGCGAAGGTTTTTGTACGAACGTTTTGCTTCTGCGCACGCGTGTGTGTACGGGTGTGTCATCGTTCTCCGGATCGTCCGTGCGCGCAGCGACGCGTTCATACATCACTGCAGCGGAGAGGACCGCGCGCATTTATGGGCAAAGTGACAGGAATATGCATTTGACCAGCGCCCGCTGGTGACGGCGCGGGGTGCGAGTCTGAGTGGCGGGAGGTGGTGGAAGAGGGTAAGGGAGGAGAGGGCGTAGGTGGACGATACGCTGCTTATACACGTCTGTGCTTATCGATCAAGTGGCTTTCTGCGCGGTGACGAGACTGATAACGAAAACCGGTGTTACGAACGAAAAGAAAATACAATAGGTTTTCGCTGCCGAGAGAAAACCGCTTAGCGATCCAATGCGACGAAAGTTGCCGGCATCGTCAGTATAATCAAATAAATCAATCAAATCAGCTTTGGCAATCTCCTTTCTTTTTTTTTTGGGGGGGGGGCGTAGTTTTCCTTATTTCGCTCTTCATATGGGTCACCCGTTTCACGCACAGCTATGCTACCCGTTTCTGTGGCTGTGACTCCGCGTACAAAGTAACATTCTGCATTTATAAGCATTTTCAGCCTATCGCTATACATAGAGGGAACTGAATGCTTGTTTAGCTCTCATTTTTCAGCCCTCAAGCGCCATCATCATAACATTTATCTATAAAGATTATGGGGTTTGTATCTATATTGTATCTATATTGTATCTATATAATTGGGCAGTTAACTCGGCTAGTGGAATAAGCGCGATTCAATTTATTGTGTAAGCTCTTTTGCGACTCGGGGCAGCGTTTAGGCCAGGCCGTGCTCATTGATGAGTACGTCCGGAAAACTTCGTGGGAAACACCTGAGGAATTTCCTTTACCATGTTGATACGTAACAGTTCGCGTTACCCAAACTGATATTTAACTTACTGCCAGTAATGTCCAAAGTAACCGGGTTCGCCACGTTTTCTCGAGCATATATAATCCGTAAGTATGCCGACCTCTTTACGAAATAGCGCAAGTTGTTCAATACCTTGTTTGATTTCCTTATATTCAGGCTATACCCATGTACTCAGGGCACTAGTTGTATGGCCACCTTTGGCCAATGCCCTAGAAAGCGTATGTGCCATTTGACGCAAGAGGCATAGAAGCGAACAAATCAAACACGGACAAGGAATTTGTCAAACAAAAGTGGAGAAATAAAAATGGGAATGCCCGCCTCATTTCCGAGGCGTACCTAATCAATAAATGTGGTGACAGGTGCGTCAGCTGCAGGCGTCAGTCGCACTACAAGGGAAAAAGTTTTTTAGGCGCATCTAACCGTTATCCCCACTATCTTGTGTTATCGCTCTTCAGTCTTGTTTCGCCTTTGGTTGAAAGAACGAATGGTGCGCGATTGTACGCATGCGTGAGTTTATCTATTTATGTGATTGTGTAAGCAATAAATTTTAGTCGTCAGCGCTCGTGTTTCGTCTCTCTTCTTTGTCGTCCGTGTTTGATTCATTCGCGCTGTAAGTATAATAACGCAGATATACCGACTCGCCCAGCTAGCTACCGTTCTCTGTATACATACACCGCACATCATTCTTCCATCGACAACCACGTGCCAGACACCGCCTTCGTTTTCGTGTCGGCTCTGCGTCGACGTCTCACAGTGTGCATCCACGCCTGATGCGGTGTTTGCATCTCGGCGTATACCTTGCGAACGCTGCTGCGCCTAGACACAAACGTTGCAACGTACGTCGCACTTCGCTGTACAAGAATTTACTGAACCGCCTCACGAAAGCTTCGCTTCTCATAGGAGGAGGAGGAGGAGGAGGAAGAGGAAACATTTATTTTAAGAAAAAGGAGAGGACAAGCAGGTAGGTTCCGATCTGTTGCGTTGAATCTCTGTAACTTCTTTTTCTGCCTCCTATAATCCGGCTCTAGATATCTCACCCAACTGAAGAAGAGAACGAGATGAAGAACAGGTAACTGCGCGTGCGAACCGCGACACCTACTCGAGGGGTGTGCTCCCGCATGGGCGCGTGCGTGGGAATCGGAAGGCGTGCGCTTCCGCAGCTGCATCCGTATCTGTAAGGAGATACTTACACGCACAGTGAATGGGAGAGCCCGGACGCGTCGCCTTCTCTCGAGGCGATCATCCGTGCATCCTACGTGTCCGATGTCGCGCCTCTGATAACAATCGGCGCAGTTGCCGCGGTGGTGGTTGCGTGCGCACCTGCTGTTGCGCAGTGCTCCACGCGTGCATGCACTGCACGAGCGGCCTGCGGGGACTGGAATATTAATTAGCCGCCAACGCGCGCCGGCGTTGCTCGTGGGAAGAAGGCGTTGCGTGTGCATATGCAAAACGGTCACGGGTGTTTGTGCGTGACGGTGGGCATGGATCCCCCTCAGCTTCCAGTGCTGCGGCCGAGGGCTGTTTTTAGTCGCACAACTACAAAGCAAAGTGCACCGGAAATTTGTTCGATGGAGTGTATTCGCTGCAGATTTACGGCCGGTATATTCTGCAGTGAACCGGAGGATGCATACAGCAGTGTGCAGAGAGAGAGAGAGAGAGCTTATAGATATCTGGAGAGTTTGGCCTAGCAACAGGCTTGGCGCATGCTACACTTCATGGTGAGATCGTGAGGGATGGAAGACGGGAAGTGAGAGAAAAACAAGAACGAAGACAGACAAGAACGGACACCGAGACACATGTATCCCACGCGCAAAGTGCATTGACACAAAAGCTATCTACCGAGTCTCATCGAGGCCTGTAACCTGCAGGAATGACGTTAGCGCCGTTGTGGGGGCGCAGTTTGGAACCGGGACACTAACGTTATGCGAGAACGTACCGGAGCTGAAGCCGCGTGTCGTGTCACATGTTTAGCGAATTCGCCAAGACAACCCTCGAAGTTCTAAAGCACCTGCCAATAGAAATTAAGTGGTCTATATATACGGTCTAAGTCCTGCGGTGTTGACGAGGAGTAGCACGATATCAGTGTGCAGTACGTTACCGTCGTACTTAACTCGAACCCGTTTCGAATGCATTTTGATTCTCTATAGGAGAGCACTGGATATTTCAGGTTGGGGCGTCTTGAATGTGAATGCTTAAGCGCGTCTTCCTTCTAGAGTATTTGATGTCTGGTTCCTATAGAACCCGTCCGCGTTTGTTAAAGCTAAGTCGCTGTACATGTGTCTTCATTGTTCGTTAAAGTCTGACGATGGATGTACGTACATCGCATTTACGCGCGCGATCCCCCGTCCAAAGAAATACAGCAGAACGGATTGTTCGTCAACGGAGTGTTTGCATTGTCACTTATGGTCAGTGGCCAAAAAGAAAACGTTAAAGGGGCCATGATCGACACTAAAGTTTAGATCTTAAATTATGCATTGCATGTTAAATACAACGAATGAACCAGGCTGATTGCTACGTTCGTTTGTACTTAGAACGTTTGGGAGGGCTGCAATAACGGCGCGCAAGCGGGCAGCTCAGGTTCTTCTTTTTTTTTTTTTTGTAATTTACGGTCATCTGCAGTAAGCGCAAAAACACTAATACCGAATAGATAGAAAATTACAAACTGCTGATCGGACGTTTTGCAAACCGCTCTACGACTTTTTAATTTGAAGTTTTTGCCTAACTTTGTTGCTTCCGAAGTAGATTAATTAGTTTTTACTAATTATGTAATTAAGCATAATACAAGAAGTAGTATGACTTACTCAATACAATAGTCAGCAACACGCACTTGGTCGCGTCGTCTTTGAGTGTATCGGCATGTGTTTAAAACGGTTGGACCACCGAGTACTGACACAAAATTTTGAAGTGGAGATAACGCCTGGGATTGATTTATGTGGGAACACATGCATCGCCTGCAAAATGTCAACGGCGAATATAGCTTAGAACATATTTAAAATCAATTTTAAAGTACATGCGCGCAGCCAGCGACACCGACGTCAATGAAGGATTCTAAACAACCGAGAAAACGCTACGTCAAAAATTTTCGTTGGCTCTTCTTCTCCGTTGTTGCTTGTATAGTGGCACGCTCTCCGTCTCGCTGTAACCACAGCGGCGGTTTTTGTCGTGTCCGCAGATTTCCCCCACTATCAGCTTGATTGCGCTGCATTGAACGTGGCCGATGCAAGAGTCTTGAGGTTCGTCCTCGCTGTCGCCGGCTGCAATATCCGAATCGCCGCTTCCTAGCGGGTCGAATCCAAAGTTATTGACCACGTCTAATACGGCGGCGACTCCGGCCCGCCTGCAGGAAATCGTCACCGCTGGACGACGAAAACGAGGACGACGGCGAAAACAACGACGACGATGGTGGCGAGGACATCGCAAAGCAAGTGCAGGCGTATAGCAGACGAACTACCAGAACGAAGCTCGCACGCAAGCGTGCGCCTCAGAGCGTACGTCAGAGGTTTTTGCGATCACGTGCCCAGCTGTATTACATTCCCTCTCTGGCCCACCTCGTTACTCTCTGAAATCGAAACTTTGACTGGTCGCAACAAACAAGACCCCAAATAATTACCTATCGCGCTCTGAAGTAAATGAGGTTTCGTGCCGTGATTACTGGGTCATTAGCTACTCATTAAAGCAGAAAAGAAAGACAGATCGAAATTTGTTGTGTCAGTACTCCTTCAATGTTGCCATACAGCTCTGTAGTGTGGTTGTTGACGCGTTATATACTCACGAAAGGTAAATTACTCGATCCAGTGTTAATAATATCTGCAATTTTCACGCGTGGTCACCCTGCCTTGATGGAACAAAGACACTTGTCGTCAATAGATGACGGTTTTGATTGCACTGCAAATAAACAGCAGTGGGAATCGGGTTAACATGCAGAATAGAGTTGCTTGTCCAAATTTGCGAACTGAAGTAAAAGAAAAAACAAGGAAATTGCTGCACTCGTTATATTCGACTCTTTAAGAAAAAAGCATTTATTTTATGGCGGGATAGCACGTGGCTAGTTTATGTATTAGTACTGTGGGGTCTTCATGTCTCACAGGAGTACCGACCACCGCGGGTTCGAGCTTAGCGAGCCACAGGGCCGCCGCGTCAGTCGTCGCCTCTAGCGCCACTGCGCGCGAGCTCAGGCTGCAAGGGGCTACCGAGCGACGCACGCAAGAACACAGTATTGCCCTGAGTTGACGGAAACCGTTTATTGTATCCGGCGGCACCCGACACTGCACAAACGCCCGGTCCCGGGGGGCGGGGGGCGAAGTGATCGCGCACCAAGGGCAGAAAATACAGTCAGGGGGGCGCCTGTAGCAAGTCGCTGCGAGAGCACAGGCTCAAGCTGGGACACGCCGCTAGGAATAGTCCCGGCGGCTATGCTACTGGCTCTCGCAATAACCAATGGGCCAACTCGCGAGAGCTCGGGCAATTTCCTTCGCCTTGGGCTACGAGAGTAGCCACCAGGGGCCGCTTCGTGACGTCGTAGCTCCGTCCTCACCGCGAACCATCGCGAGTGGAGCGCCACCACTGACAACTGGTTCGGAGCACGGAGGTAGTGAGGCGTAGGGATTGCAGAAACAGGCGAAATGCGTCCGCGCAATGGCGCGCCGAATTCCCCAAATCCCCACATCCTCCTCTCCTTAATTGCCCCCCCTACTAGCCTGGCGAACAAGCTGGTAGGGGCTAATGCGCCAAAAACAATTGAGCCTTTCATGCACTAGCTAATTGCCACCTCAGCCCAACAAGTACTATTAATACTTTCATGCGCACTATACATACAAAAAACATACATACACGGAAGCATAGTGGGCAAAAACTACGCTCTGCCTGTTCGCGATGTCACTTCTGCTTTTAGAAAAATTTTTTGGCATGTTCAAATGTATAAAGCCATTGCTTTTTTCTTTCTTTTCTTTTTATTCTCACTGCTTCTGAGCAAATGTATGGTTGGAGGAGCCTTAGTCAGGCAGAGTTCATCTGCTTTTACTCCTTTCAACCCAGAGAATGTATGTCTGAATAAACTGCAACTGAAAGTGAAAACACCTCTCTGTCGTGCTATGAAAAAAAGAAAGAAAAGGCCTGAGGCTGAAGGCTCAGATGCTTCACTGTTTTTGTACAACTCTTTATAGACCAGTGTTCAGTAAAAAAGAGCCTATAGCACTAAAACAAATGCATATCCTGCTCTAACGTCGAACCTCGTTATAACGAAATCGCATATACAACAAAATGCATTAACAATACTCAACATTCGTTATAAGCGTATATTCGTTATATCGACAAGAAACTATACATGTTTACTTCGCTATATCCGATAATGCGTTATATACGTGTTCGCTATATCGAGGTTCGACTGCAAGCTAGCAGCGCCCCAAATCACAGGTGCGATGTAGATTACACGTGCGTCCGCAAATGACTCGGGAAAAGGGCAATAGGTACATAATAGAAACGGAGAAGGAGGCCGCGTACAAGAGGGCGAGAACCATGACGCGCTGCCACACGTAGGTACTCCCAGCATCCGCTACGGGGGCATGCACTGCGAAAAAGCTCTGAGCCCCGCTGCGCTTCGCGGCCGATGTCGTTCATCACTCTCGAGTGAGAGACCCCTGCGTAGCTCTCGGACGAAGAAGGACGTGGCCGAGCGAACTGGTGGACGAAACCAAACAAAATAAATAAAGGAAAGGAAAGCGCTGTCATGACGCGCTCGGCTCGCCGGGCTGTCCGCCGCCGCTTTCCACGGAGCGTGGCGCCAAGGCAGCAGCAGCAGCAGCAACAGCAGCCCTTCCATTAAAATATCAGGGCTCGTGACGTGACGTCTCCTTTCCTCCATCCCCCCCTCACCCGCCCCTTCCTTACCCAGCACCCCAGCTCAGGACAGACTGTGACTCAAAAAACGGCAGGCAGATAGAGAGAGATATAAATATATAAAGGGAAAGGTAAGAGTGCCAGTTATACCGCGCGCATGGGAGGTGAGTCTGCAGGAAGCAGAGGCGTGTTATAATATGGCAAGATGCCGAGAAAACAAAAGAGAAACGGAGACAGCGTCCGAGCTTCAGAAATGAGAGGGGAGGGGTGCGGGGGGGGGGGGGAGGCTGTGCGTATGCAGAGCTATAGAAACCATCTCGCGCAGCGGGCGACCTGGGCACGCAGCGCTAAACTGCCCCGGTCTCGCGACGCCCCTTTCGATGGCAGAATAAACAAATATAAGAACAAAACGAGGCCCAGCTACGGGCAGCGTGTACGAAACGAAGCAGGATCTAATCCTGGTCCTTCTTGGCGCGCTTGGCAGGTAGAGGCGAGAGAGAGGGAGTCAGAAAGAATAGGGAGGAGAAGATGTGAATTTTGGGGGGTCGCCCGCAGAGTAAGAACAAAAGAGAGACGAAAGAAAAAGAAATCAAAGAGGAAGGCGAGAGACGTAGGCGAAGCAGGCAAGGGGGGGGGGGGGTGGCTGTCTTTGGGGGAAGGCAGGAGTGAGGCGTGCTGCTGAGACGTGGCGCCCACCCCGTAAGCATTTATTGCTGTTTGTTTTTTCTGTTTATTTTTCTGCCCCCCCCTCCCCGGCTCATTCTTTCGGAGGCGCCAGCACGGCAGCTCGCCCCGTCGTCGTCTTCGTCGAGGCGAGCATGCAGGAGGCCTCAGCCGAAGAATGAAGAAGGCGTGCTGCGGCGAGGCGATGATTCTCGCGAAGTGGCTCTCGCTTCTCTCGTCTGTCCGTGGTGTAGCCGTGATCAGGTGGAGGGAGGGAGAAGAACGAGGGGGTTGTAAGGCGGGGTACGCGGAGTAGGGGGGGAGGAAAGGGGGATGCGCGCATGAGACTGCTTACGAGCAACGACGCGGGAGGCTGTAGGACGGGAGGTGAGACGTCGGAGTGTTTCGTCTTCTTTCGTTCGTTCGCTGCTCAACGACGTCGGGCGATTGCGGGGCCGCAGCTCGCGCGTGAGCTCGCGGAAGGTAATCTCGAAAGCGAGACGTGTGTGTAGTAGATGTTAGAGCGAGCGGGGCATGCAGTGAGGTAGACGTGGAGAGCTCGGAAAAGAAGGCCCATCCTGGAGGACGGACGCACGGATTCCTGGACCGGCGCGACGCTTCCGATGCACGCGCTGGCGTCGTCTTCTTCTACCTCTCCTTCTTCTTCCATCTCGCTCTCCTTCTTTCTCTATTGCTCTCTCACTCTCTTTCTCTCTCTCAACCTCTCACGCCGTATTTACGTAGGGACACGCGTCCGCAATCGGGCGTGGAGGAAAGCTGCCCCGCGCTGTTCCGCCCGGAAGCCTCGGTAAAGGGAGCGGGGTGCTCCCCGTTTTCGCAGACACTCGACACGAGTTTATAGCGGAACGCGTCACAGCGGTGACAGCGGTGACCCTAAAGGGTTGGAGAGCCGGGAGTTGCATCTACGTGTATCGAGGGAAATCCGAACCAGTCGATCACGTGGAAGTACATTATCACCTCGGGAGTTGCCGAAGGGTTTGTTAGATTTCTTGGCAGTATTGTGCCGCATGTGGCCGAGATGACACTTGGTGTTTTGACGAACGGGCATAGCTGTGAAAGCTGTGCGGCGGCGGAAGGCGAACTCATCAAACACTTCATGCGGACAGACATGAAAGGCCTACATAAACGAACGTGGAAGCGGCCACAGGTCCTTCTACTTTTGAGAATTTCCTGTGGACCACATATACATACCGAATATTGCTCTACCAAATAGAAAGCAATATGACCTATCGATAACGAAAACTGGTGCAGATCTATTGATCAGCAAGGGTGAACGCTTCTGGAAGCCCCGGGGGAAGTCCAAAGTTTACGTTTCACGAACGTGACTACTTCGGTTCGGCGTGCGCGCGAGGCATGCGCGCGGGGCTGCGCCGACAGCGGCAGCATTCGCACGGGATGAAAAAAGAAAAGAAAATGAAAGAAATAAAGCCACGCTGGCGTGGAAGTCGCGCGCACGGAGCCTGCGGGCGCAACTGCCGGTGGTCCGCTCCAGGCGCAGCGATGCGCGTACGTACAGACACACGCACGTTCGCGCACGTTCCCGCACACACGCATGAGACAAGCCTTCGGCGCGCGAGCGAGCGAGCTCGGCGAACGCGAGACCTGCAGCATCGTCTTGAGCGCGAGCGAAGCCACCCCCCCCCCCCCCTCATCCCTTCTTCCTGGACAGAGGGGGGCGCAAGCTGTTATAAATTGTGTTTAGTTTGTCTACGGTATAATTTGCTCGCCAGCTATAATGACGGGGGCTTGGTACAGACGGCGGGGGTACGCATGGCAGCGCGTTGGGGAGGTGTGCTCGCGCAATGCGGTGGTGGCTGGCTCTCCTACGGTATAATTTGCTCGCCAGCTATAATGACGGGGGCTTGGTACAGACGGCGGGGGTACGCATGGCAGCGCGTTGGGGAGGTGTGCTCGCGCAATGCGGTGGTGGCTGGCTCTCCGCACGCACGCAGCAGCAGCATAGGCCGTTATCGGCGACCCATCGCTATCGTCGTTGTCGTCGTCATCATCATCATCGGGAGCCTTGGTGTGTGGTGGTGTGTGGCTAAGGAGGAGGGCTGCCTGTTGAAAAGAGTGATGACCCGTGTATACCCTCTCTCTCTCCCCTTCTACGCTTCCTTCGCTGCCCGGGATGAGAGAATGAAGGAGGCGAACGATGTTGCTCGTTGCGTCGAACGTAGCCACCTGTATACACTTGCCCGATCGTTTTCTCCGAGGCCCCCTTAGGCACTTCTCCGGCTATAATGGATAGCAGTACGCCCCAGCGCTCGTTGACGGCCACGCATACTCGGACTCATTATAAACCGCGCGCCGATCGTGAAGCTGTACAGACGTCTTCACTTAATCAGCATCGTGGTATGCAAAAATTGTTCGCACCCAAAAGGACGATTTTAGCTGAATGGCGCGCTGGAGCCTCGGATATTGTCATGGCAACGTTGGATGGCCAATATTGACCTAACAAAGACTTGATTTCGCAGTAGACCATATATCATATACCCGTCGAAGGTTCTCATTTGCTACGGTGTCAGCTGCTGAGCGCAAGGTCGCAGGTTCGATTGCCGCGCGCGGTGACCGCATTCTAGTAAGCTGGGCCGGTGCTGAGCTTCCACGCGCGACGGTATCGCTTTTGCCAAAACGCACGAGAAAAAGAAAGGGGGGTGGGGGGGGGGGGGCAAGTCACTTTTAACATTAACTGGTGTTTTCTTTCTTTTTCTTTTGTCTTTACTGTACGTGCAGAAGGAAATGTGATTCTTAACTTTCCTGTTCCCCAGCCTAAGCTAACGCGAATGACACTATATGCCTTTCCTACGGAAAGGTGTGTGCAGCTAGTATATACATTGTGGACGCGGGTGGAGACACCAAACCGCGTTCGTTGCTCGCAACCCTCGCCGTTCCGATAGTCTCCACTCGTCGATAATGTGCTCCGGATAATCTTCTGACGGGGCCACAGCGTGTAGCGTGCTCGATTTTCTTACTCGCTGCACTCGTCGTGTCTGCATGCGCGCGGGCCACTCCGTGACGATCGCGTGCTCCGGCGGAGGTGGCGCCTGGCAGTCTGCGCGCGCGTGCGCTCTCTCTCTCTCTCTCTCTCTCACCTGCATCATTTCCCTACCTTCGCCCTCTTCTCCCTCGTCCACGTCCGCGACGCGTCGATCGGGGAGCGGCCCAATTAGCGCGGGCGCGACCGGTCCTCTCTCTCCATGTATGCCGGGACAAAGACGAGTACGACGAGAAATGAAAGAAAGAAAGAAAGAAAGAAAGAAAGAAAGAAAGAAAGTGGAGAGGAGGCGGATAACAGTGCATTTGCATAACTCCCACGGTGCTCGAGGAGGTTTCAGGGTGGCTTGCAGGTTGTGTTCGTTCAAGGTGGCTTGCTGGTGTGTTAAACAGAAGAAAACGTCCTCGTCTTATGAATGCTTTCTTTTTCCGTCTTTTCTTTTTAATGCGGGACACTTTTTTTAACAAACTGCCATGTTTGACTTTATGTGAGCTTTAGATAGACCAAGCCTGTCACATCCAAACAAGAAAATAAAGAACAAGTGCCGCAGTGTTCAAGTTAAGGTCATCCCGAATTGTTAGAAGCACGCTTTTGGGACACTGGTAACATTAACTGGAAGACCAATGTATTTCGTAACACATTTTAAGTTTGCACCTCTCGAAATGAGTGCATGGGCTTAGATTTCGAGCTAAGCACCCATCTACTCCTCGGCTTCAAGTGCATAATTACATGTGTCCTAAAGCTAGTGATAATTGTTAAATAGCGCATTTTAGTCGATTAGGGCAATTATTGTCTGAATTTTAGAATGGTCACCGAGTCACATATTGTCAGCAGGCCCAATTGATATACTCCTGAGACACTTTGGACATTGTCCTCAATCCTTTGAAAAGTCAATAAGGAAGGGATTACGTAACACATTCGCGCTTATAAGAGAGACATGCGTAACAAAATGATGCCGTTGTGTCGTCACATACAGCCAAGAGTAACCATGAAGTGCGTTTCTAATGTCGCGAAATGGCGCGAAAATTCAGGATGCAGCATCACCACGGCAACCCGCCACAAGACGTGGCATCTTCATCTGAGTATTTACGTACAGAAGAACAGGTTCTAACGTATCGAACAGGAGCAGATGGTTATTTTGTCCACTTACGCTGTCTTCCTGCTTCTGACTTTGAGAAGTGTCATTTGAAAAACAGTAGGCTTATCACGATAATTTTGTAACATACCAGCCGACAATAAGAGCCGACTTGAAAAAGTGATTACGTTCCTTAGGTGCCTTCGGGTAGCAGGAGCATATGACGGTTTTTTGTCGAGTATTTCGCAGAAAGAGAAACACCAGATATATTACGGTTGACCCGTAGATGTACCGTGGCAAAGTGGCCCAGTTTATATATAGGATACGAGGGACAATGTCGCGAAGCAGTCCGGCTTAATTTTGGTCTAGCGGGATACCTCATGCGTGCCTAAGAATCGAAGCGCGCGAACATCTCTCCATTCCTCCCTAATTGAATATGGGTCGCCACGGCTGCAGGACTCGAAACCACCCCCCCCCCCCCAAAAAAAAAAAAAAAGAAAGAAACCAAGGCTACGGGTTGCATGCCAAAAAAATGCGGTTATAGGGGTCAGAATCTGACAAGGTCTATAAGAGCGATGAGCGCACGCACAATGCATGTCTAAGGCTGTTTCCCGGGACATCGCTTATTGTCGTTAAATTTAGCGGCATTTTGTCGGTCAGCCATGGCACGAGGTCGTCGGTTAGATTTCCGACCGCGGCCGTTATGTGCTCTTACTGGAAAGGCATGCGCGAACGACCGTGTAGCTTACGTGTGACTTTGGTAGAAGCTTCAATGAATGACTGATCGAATTTTTCTTTTAGCCATTCAGTCAGTCACGTTCCTGAGCATAATTCTGCTCAAGAAGACACGTTTACTATTTGCCGACGTATAAGAGGTACACGTTGCAGGCGTATACCTGTAGGTGTCGCTGCCTTAATGTTTTGTCGACTCCATTTACAAAGTATTTGGTGAAGCCATCAAAAGGCGAAAAAAATGGCGCGCGAATATGGTCGCGAGGCCTTTTCTCGCGTTCCTCGGGCTTTCTTTATAACGCTTGCAAAAAAAAAAAAAAAGTTTATGCAGCCCGTACAGAGCAATAGAAAGGCGGATCGGGAATTTTTCACGATGGCTTACAATACTCTGATGGACAATTTCGCTCTGATTGTAATATTTGATATGCTAATTAATTAAAAATAGGCAATCACGAAATGAGGCGAAATACAAAAGATAGCCTGACTTGCTCCGTGTGACGGCTAAAAACAGTATACCTTGGTTTTGTACAGCTGCGTGGTACTCGCGTATATTTTTGAAAATTTTAGCACAGGTTACGTGAGGCACCCTGTTTACAGATGCCACCAGCACAAATGCAAACTTGAAAAGGCAGTAATTCATTAGAACGACTCTCACACGGGAACACATGTCAGTGCGACGAGTAATCGCTTAGTAGCCGATTTCTAAGCTTATAGAATAGTCCCGAGCACTTACTCTTTGGAGTCCGAGTTACCCCGCTGTTACAAATGCAGGTGTGTGTGTGTGTGTGTGTGTGTGTGTGTGTGTGTGTGTGTGTGTGTGTGTGTGTGTGTGTGTGTGTGTGTGTGTGTGTGTGTGTGTGTGTGTGTGTGTGTGTGTGTGTGTGTGTGTGTGTGTGTGTGTGTGTGTGTGTGTGTGTGTGTGTGTGTGTGTGTGTGTGTGTGTGTGTGTGTGTGTGTGTGTGTGTGTGTGTGTGTGTGTGTGTGTGTGTGTGTGTGTGTGTGTGTGTGTGTGTGTGTGTGTGTGTGTGTGTGTGTGTGTGTGTGTGTGTGTGTGTGTGTGTGTGTGTGTGTGTGTGTGTGTGTGTGTGTGTGTGTGTGTGTGTGTGTGTGTGTGTGTGTGTGTGTGTGTGTGTGTGTGTGTGTGTGTGTGTGTGTGTGTGTGTGTGTGTGTGTGTGTGTGTGTGTGTGTGTGTGTGTGTGTGTGTGTGTGTGTGTGTGTGTGTGTGTGTGTGTGTGTGTGTGTGTGTGTGTGTGTGTGTGTGTGTGTGTGTGTGTGTGTGTGTGTGTGTGTGTGTGTGTGTGTGTGTGTGTGTGTGTGTGTGTGTGTGTGTGTGTGTGTGTGTGTGTGTGTGTGTGTGTGTGTGTGTGTGTGTGTGTGTGTGTGTGTGTGTGTGTGTGTGTGTGTGTGTGTGTGTGTGTGTGTGTGTGTGTGTGTGTGTGTGTGTGTGTGTGTGTGTGTGTGTGTGTGTGTGTGTGTGTGTGTGTGTGTGTGTGTGTGTGTGTGTGTGTGTGTGTGTGTGTGTGTGTGTGTGTGTGTGTGTGTGTGTGTGTGTGTGTGTGTGTGTGTGTGTGTGTGTGTGTGTGTGTGTGTGTGTGTGTGTGTGTGTGTGTGTGTGTGTGTGTGTGTGTGTGTGTGTGTGTGTGTGTGTGTGTGTGTGTGTGTGTGTGTGTGTGTGTGTGTGTGTGTGTGTGTGTGTGTGTGTGTGTGTGTGTGTGTGTGTGTGTGTGTGTGTGTGTGTGTGTGTGTGTGTGTGTGTGTGTGTGTGTGTGTGTGTGTGTGTGTGTGTGTGTGTGTGTGTGTGTGTGTGTGTGTGTGTGTGTGTGTGTGTGTGTGTGTGTGTGTGTGTGTGTGTGTGTGTGTGTGTGTGTGTGTGTAAGCGAGAGGGTCATATATACTTTCCGTACTGGAACCAATGATATTCCCTTGATTGCATAATGAGCGTCCTCAACTACTTCCTAGTGAGGTTAACTAAGGTTGTTCATAGCTACAAAGTCAGAAGCTTCAACGTATGTCAAGCCTCATTCCCCTCTATAAGAAACTACCTCCACCTTGCGGACCTTCTGCGCAGCACGGATCCGATAATGGGTATAAGAGTTTTACACTGATGCTATCAGTGTAATGACCGATTTGTATGCCTCGCTCAGAAGAGCTCGTTGCTCGTCGCAATTTGTAAGGCGCATGCAAGGGTGTGGAATCATGATTGTTGTCTTATAGACGTCATCGGAGCAGTCTCAACGTTTGCGCAAGATGTAATTTTAAAACGACGGAAAACTATATCGACCGTATAGAAAGAAGCCCCGGCGACATATTCATGTGGCCACAGTACAAGCCAGAAAGAAAAATAAAAAAACAAGACATCGCTCGAAGTTTAAACAATGTCGTATCGTTAATTCACGCTCCCCCCCACAAGCCCGCGTGAGTGCGGTATAAATTGCCCACCCATGAAGAGCCGAGCGTTTTCGGGGCGCGGAATAGAGAGGCTTGCGTTGCCTCCCCCCCCCCCCGTCCCCGCCCCCCATTCTTCTCTCGCTCATTTTGCTTCTTCAGCATGCGGGTGCCCGAGCACTCATCGACAGCGGGGCGTTTTTTTTTTTAAGCGGCGGGGAGGAGAATAATAAGATCACGGAATACGAGAAGAGCTAGCTCATCGCGCTCGGTGCGTTACGCGTGTACGTGCGCCACACTTGCGAGCGCGCGTACACGTACGTACGTGCGTACACGCGGTGCGTACGCTATACAGAGTGTGCGCGCGAGCGGTACGGGCATATGCAACCGGCCGCCGTCGTTGCAGCCGCTTCGCGGAGAGAGCCGGTCAAGTGGCCATTTTTCACTCGGCCCCCCCACGGCAGCCATGTACGAGCGTACGTCGCGGCGGAGCTGAATAAGGCGTTCCTCAGCTGTCTGCCATCTATACGCCCGCGTGTGTGTTCTTGTAATCCATGCAGCGTTGAAAGCATTGTGCGCGATAACATAGCTCATGCAGTGCATGCGTGGAGGGGGGTGTTTGAAATGAGCGGCGAGTCAACGTCTGAATGCCGCATTATCAGTCCAGCAGATATATATATATATGTATAACGCGAGAGGCCGTATATGCACGAGAAGTCTGTGTGGATCTCTCCCGTATGTTCGTGTGTGAACGTATATACTGAGGCGCATGTATGTACAGAGGCGCGTACGGCGCATTTTAAAGGTGCGCAGCCGTGTGTACTGTAGAGGCGTTCGTATATGTGTATATGTACACGGACACTTGTACCACGCATGGTTGCCGCCTCGCTCGCCACAATCGCTACGCTCGCGCAATTAATCTCCTCATTGCGGAACAATGGCGCGGCCATATAGCTACAGTGCGGCGGCAGCCTGTACTCGCGCCTCGCTCTGTAGGAGGCGCTCGTTCGCGTGTGTGCACGTGTGTGCATGCGTGATGATCGCGGACGGGTTAGGTGCGCGTGTATGCGAAGCATAACGCACGCGGCTCGCTGGGACTCGTGCTTGACCTGCAGCTCGTTTGAATTGGAGCTCCGGTTCTCCACTCCAAACCGGGTTTCCTCCTCCTTATTTTTTTTTTCATCTTGCCGTTTTGCGCGCACTGTTCTCGGAGAATTCGAGTTGGACGTTACCTTACATCACGACTTCAGTTCTCTGGCAGTTACGGTATGTAGTTATCGTTCCAACACAAGGTAAAACGTTGCTTCGACGAGGGAAAGAGGGAAACAAAAGAAACAACTTATTGAACGCATAAACAAGAAAACTCAAAACTAACGGAACGGGCGCCGCGGCAACAGGAGAACCTGCAGTGCGCCGGGATTCAAACAAAGAGTTTGACCTGACCGCTGAGGTGATCACGTCTCGAAACGGAAGTCCCAAATTGTGTCTTTTCGCGCTGGGAGTCGGTATACAGGTATACACAAGGTTCGTGCTATACGTGTAGAATTGAAACAATGAACTTCTTTCTTGTTTGTTAAATATCCTCAATAGCGACTATAACATCTAAAGCTTTATCGAAAAGGTCATTCATGAAGCGACAGCCGTTTCATATATATTTTATTTTCCCCCGAATTGCGCGTGTCTGTGGAAGGCCCTTCCCGATAGCCCAGCCTCGTGTATACACACCGCGCCTGTATACACACCCCAACTGTTCAGCCATAATCTCTTATATCACAGCACATTAACCATATTTCACATCAGGTTTGCACACGTCAATAAATCTTTTTCCCCAGTATTCGTCATTCTTTTCCAAATTGAAACGAATGTTACCACTGCCTTATTACCTTCCAATTTCTGCAGCGAAGATGTTAAGGACTGGTTTCCCCACTATCGTGTCCGCGTGTACAAAAAAAAGATCATCATCAGCAATGCCTCGCGCATCGTCGTCTTCTTCCACAGCTGGCTCTGTTGCCGCTCTTCATTCCAGCGCAGAATTTCCCTTCTCTTCTGTCGTCGTAATGAGTAGGCCGCCTTAGATCTATCTATCTATCTATCTATCTATCTATCTATCTATCTATCTATCTATCTATCTATCTATCTATCTATCTATCTATCTATCTATCTATCTATCTATCTATCTATCTATCTATCTATCTATCTATCTATCTATCTATCTATCTATCTATCTATCTATCTATCTATCTATCTATCTATCTATCTATCTATCTATCTATCTATCTATCTATCTATCTATCTATCTATCTATCTATCTATCTATCTATCTATCTATCTATCTATCTATCTATCTATCTATCTATCTATCTATCTATCTATCTATCTATCTATCTATCTATCTATCTATCTATCTATCTATCTATCTATCTATCTATCTATCTATCTATCTATCTATCTATCTATCTATCTATCTATCTATCTGTTTTGCCGCCAACTTGAGTCCTCTGACGCGAAGCCAGATGCGCTCAGTCTCAATATTCTTGCGATTGAGCTTTTGGAAATTGATGAACATCTCGAATCAGGGGCGATTTTCAAGATCTTTAAAAGATGTGTGCGAATGAAAATGTCAGTGCCTCCAAATCTGCCATTTAGACAACTGCCCCCAAAGCACTAATAAACCAGTTCATTGATAAAATACTTGTTAATTAATATTCCGATGCTCACGCTATTAGCGGCAAAGTATGTCTGCCTCGCCTGGAACTCGTCTGCAAGAGCGCCACGTTCGCTGCGCTCATTAATTTTTTATAAAAAAATCTGTATGGTCTAAAAAACGCCCTGTATGTACCACGGCGTATATGCCGCTCCCCAATGACAAATGCAGTCTTGTAAGATTTCTGATGCTGGGCAGAATGCGCGGACTTGGCGGCGGCACCGCCAGACGGCGCAGCGTGTCCAGTGCGAATGCGAAGGTAATCACCCGTAGGTAACATGCACCTTCTAGAAGCGCCTGGAGCTTAAAGTGGACGGAAGCATCAACCGGTCAGCAGTCGAGATAAGCAAAAGACGTTTAGAGAATTGGTAAAAAAAAAAAAAATAAAGCAGGGAAGAGATGTAGAAATGTTGAGGATGAGAAAAACGATTAAGCAGACGTGCGCAAAACTTGCTAGAATGAAAAGTATGTATAGCATACTTGATTACCTCAAGCAGGCTAGGTGGCCATTTGCCACCGGCCCGTTTGAAAGCGGATGCCAATAAATCGTCATTATCGTCGAATCGAGATAGAGGAGCCCGACTGCTTACATGCACCTCATACATGACGTGTCTCGGCGATGGTAATATGGTGTGTCGCTACAATGATTCAATCCTAACCTCATTAATGTCGACATTCATCGAGAGATGAACACCGACGTTATTGAATGTCGACGTCGACCAATCCGGCAGAACGCATCTCCGGATGGGTTCTGCCGGATTGTTTTAGGGGCATTAGAACTAAGTGAACACACTGTAGTCGTTGTCAGTTACCTTCCTTGTCTTTGTGCGGACGAATTCTCTTCATATCTTATTTCTTATCTTTTCAGCCCCAATGCAGAGTTCATCATGATCATCATAATTCTTTTTGCGTTGACTGCAAAACGAAGGCCTCTCCCTGCGTCCTCTATTTACCTCTGCCTTGCCCTATAGCTGATTCCAAGTTATGCCTCCAAGTTTCCTCATTTCATCACACCACCTAATTGTCTGGCGTCCTCGGCTGCATGCGCTTATTTTCTTTTGACGCTCAGTCTCTAAAGCTGATAGACCACTATAGTTCTCTGCCCTGCGCATTACGTAAACTCCTCAGCGCCATTTTTTCCAGTTAACGTAAACTAGAATATGGGCTGCCCACGTTTGTCGTTTAACCCACGCCGCTGTCTTCCTGCCACTTAATTTTACGCCTAGCATTTTTCGTTCCAGCACTCGTTGGGCGGTCCTTAATTTATTCTTAAGCTTCTTTTTTAACCTACAAGTTCCTGTCCCGTTTGTTAGTACGGGTGGAATGCAATGATGGTACACTTTTTTTTTTTTTGAAGTATAAGCTTCCGGTTATTATATTGTAATGTCTGCCGCATGTGCTCCAGCCCATTTTATTGTTCTGTAAATTTCCTTCTCATGATCAGGGTTCCCTGTGAGTAATTGACCTAGGCAAAGGTAGTCTCGTACCGATTGTAGAGGCCAACTGTCAATCATGAAGTCTCCGCTACTTGCCAGGGTACTCAATATTATTACTTTTGGCTACTGCCAATTATTCTTCAAACCTACTCTTACACTTTCTCGGCTAAGGTCTTCCATTATTTGTTGTAAATCATCCCCATCGTCACTGAACAGAACAGTGTCATCTACAAGCCTTTCATTGTTTAGATATCCGTCGTTAATCCTCACTCCTAATACTTCCCGGTATAACAGCTCGAATACTTTCAGGCATGCAGCACAGTGTAGCCAGCCGATACACACACTGGCTAACCTCCCTGTCTTTCCTCCCCTTTTGGCTCTCTTTCTCTCTAAGTACGCCGTCAGTAGCATTGGAGAGGTTGTGTCTCCTTGCCTGACCCCTTTGTTGATCGGTATTTTGCCGCTTTTCTTGCGGAAAACTAAGGTAGCTGTGGAGTCTTCATAGAAATTTGCTAAGACATTTACATACGCTTCCTCCACTCCTCGATTGCTTTGACAATCACGACAATCTTTATTCCTCATTCAGTCCTTACAAATAACATACGAAAAGCCGGGACTGTATCAAGAGGTCGCTTTACCAGCAGCTTGACAAGGGCTGGAGCACTGACTGTATTTGGCAGGGACATTTAAGGAAAAAAAAACAACGAATGAGTGCACAGTTACCTATAAGCTGATTTGGCTAACCCATGTGCCTGTAATTTCTTACTCTTTCTCTCTCGTAACCCTCAAGGTACTGCCAATGAGTGCATCTATGTTTTGCAGAATCAAACAATAAATCACGATAAAACGCCTGTTCATACACAATCGGCCGATGGTTATCTCAAGAGCGCCCGCACCTGCTAGTTGAACAGCGCATGATACTCAAATTCTGTAACTTAGAGTTGCAACACAGAAACTTTTGGAACACGTCAGATGTTACACTATATATGGATCTCTCGCTCTCTCTCTCTCCGTGCGCGTGTGCGTGCGTATGTATTTAGAATGAACAGGATCTTTAAAGATCGTCTGTGGCAGATCGGAATATTCTAATCCTGGATCTGTATTGTGCTCGGAGAATGCGTGCATTATTTGCACGAGGAATTAAAATACGCAATTAAATCACTTAAACAAAATTAAAAATCGACATTTAAGATAATCCTTCAGGACATATTTCGAGATTTCCAAATCGCTTAGCTCGTGAATTTACGGATTTTGAGCCTTCGCAGTGTCCCTTTCGCATGGGTTCCGATTCGCACGCTGCTATCGGCAAGCGCCAGTTCGTCTTCACGGGCGCACAACGAACGACACGGCATCGCGACTCGTGTATAAGCCAGTTGGTACCAAATGGCTTCGAAGACCGTTTCACGGGTATCCTCTCCAAACGACGGGATCGAGGCAATGACTATATACAGGACGTCGTCGCCACCTGCCCGCAGCACTTTTTTCTTTTCTCACAGCCACGCAGTCACGCCTTGCAAATTGCGATGATGGAAAAGCCTATATACACTACGGCGCCGCATACAAGAAGCGGTGGGGGCTAATTATGATCTGTCACTAAATGCGATCACAAAAAAAGAGAAAGAACAAGAAAACCATAGATATACATACGAAACACAGAAACTCCCCTAGATCGTGACCGCTGGCGTGCCCCTTGGAGTAGGAATCGGCCCAGACGACGCGCACGGCTCGTCATGGGCTAAACAACCGACAAATGACCGCGTCTGCGAGGAAGACGGAGAGACGGTTACAAATGATGGCCGCGCACTTGGAAAGAACAGTGCGTGCGTTCGTTTGCGCGTATACGCGCAAGGGGGCGTAATGAAGATGAGCGGCGAGGAGCTAGAACGCTAATCACGTTGCCGCCGTCTATATAGTGTAGCGTGTTTTGCTGCGAGTGCCCGCCTTCCATGCATCGGCGAACGAAAGCGTCCGTCTGCGACCGGCGGCCATCCGTGGATGGCCCGAGCAGACGACAAGCTACGAGCTCCCAACGCCTGCCATGCCTACCTGCGTGCATGCATGGGAGCGACGGCACAGGCTGTTCCAAACTGCGCGTTTGCGTGAGGACCTGCATGGCGGACTTGTTTGGCCGTCCAGTAGATCTTGTCCTCCACTTCCTTCGTGTACACGCGCGCGCGCACACACGCACGCACGCACGGAGACACACGAAGCAGTCGTAGCGCTCTTGTACATGTACGTGCCCGTGCGTGTGTGCGCGCCCGCCGAGGCAACGTACGTCTCTATCCTGCAGACCGTCCGGGAAAGAAGAGAAGAGTGCCTCGGCATTCATTTGCCGGCCGCTGGAACTCCCACGAAGGATGTGCGGGCCTTCTATGTACGCGTGCGTAAGTTCACCCTGTACAACGCCTCGGTGGAGAGAATGGTGCAAGCCAGAGTTGCGCATACCCCAGAGATTAAGATTTGTTTTTTTGTCTTGTTGGAGCGCCGTGCAACATTTTAGAGAAACGGGCCATTTGCGGGGATGCGCCGTGTTTATATATATATATATATATATATATATATATATATATATATATATATATATATATATATATATATATGAGGAGAGGTGGACTGCGAAGTCCGGACGGTCTAAGAACGTGCCAACGAACCAGGTTCCCAGATGAGCCGTTCGCCACCGTTGGTGAATGAAAATGTTTGCAAAGGTGGTAAACAAAGATTTGTCACCTTAACAAAAGAATAAATAAATTAATTAATTAATTAATTAATAAATAAATAAATAAACATCAAAGAAAAAATTTTGTAGTGTAGTCTTGTACGTCTATTTCGTGATCGAGTCAGCTATAGACATCACAAAGAAGCCCCTATAAGCCGTGGTCACCCAGCCTTCTTCAGAAGCGCTTTAACTGTCCTGTGGGGCTTCGGTCATTCGACCAAATAATACGATCAGCATCTGGAGTGTACGTGGCTTGCGTACAATGCGCGAGTCTGGTGTGTTTTATGAACGTTATTTATTACGCCATCGTTATCATCAACGCCATCATTAACATTAATCACAGAAACCTATATCGCGAGCTTTCATTAAAGAGCATCTCTATATATCTCTCTCATTCCTGATCATCTCGAGCTGGCAGCAACTGCTGGTGAAAAAAAAATCAACGTAAATTATTCCCATTTTTCCTTAGAGCCAAATAGTGCTGCGATTCTGTGGACATCATGCAATTCGAACAAAACTAAACTTCAATTGTGAAACATACGCCGCCAGGGACGCATCTGCTGTCGATGAATTGTCGTATATTTCTAAGAAGCGGTAGAAAATCCTATATTTTGTTGTTTTTTCGCGATTTCTTGTTTCGTGAAAGCACATTTGTTCATTATCCATGGAGGCAGATAATGTGCGCGGTTTTGCACCAAGAAACATTCGCCTACAGCGACCGATATGTCAACTTATGGATAACATAAATCGTCTCAAATTCTCCTTTGATCATTCCGACGCCAAGATGTCAACCGAACGCTCTGAAAGTGCAATTAGATACGGCAGGATGGGAGGGCAGAACATAGAACTCCTTTTACCTGCACTAACTTTTGTTTTGCTGTTATTGTGAAACCAAGGCTTATTTTAGTAAATTATGGGAGATCGGCCCTCAGGGCTGTTGGGGCGATGCCCCCCCTCCGTTGCGGTGATGCCATGTTCGCCCCAACAGCCCTCCGGTTCCGGAGCCGCTGACTTCAACGTAAATGTGCGCTGGCGGTCATGTAGAAGTCATTTATAGCTGCTAGTGGGTGTCTTTCAGAGCAGCAACCATAAGCCGTTGAGTGCTATACGTTGCTGAGCGCGTCCGACAGCTCCGTCTGCCTCTGAAAGACCACAACCAATAAAAGCGGAAGTCGACCAACATCAGTAGACCGACACCACAGCGCAGTATTCGACCGCTCTAGATCGGTTCTTTTTGCCACCTCGACGCAGCGTTCCTGGTGCATAGCATTCTGTTCAGGTCTCACTTGCACCCTTATTGAAAGAGACTATAATGAAAGATATTGCGGGAGGACTAGTGTCCCACAATGCAAAAAAAAAAAAAAACGTACCCAATAAAATGTTTATCGCGCGTAGTGGCAGATAGCCGGAATGAATGCATTTTTACTTAAAATAGAGAGACGGGAAGGAGAGCATTGCGCGAATTGGTCATCGTGTGGTGGTACCACTTCTAGTTGTTTCCTCTCACGTTCCAAGCCGAACAGGTCATCTGAAGAGGCTTGCAGAGACGACGACCGATCAACAGAGAGATTGAGGTAGAGTAACGGGAGGGGGGCGGCTTCGCGTTGCGCTCCGGAGCTCCGAGGCGAAGCCCACCGTGCCGCTTCTAGGGGTGGTGGAGGGTTCGACGGTCCGAAAGTCTTCCGTGGCGCCCGTCGGTCGCTCGCTTTGCTGGTACGTTCTCGTCTCCCCCCTCCCCCCCTCCCTCCCCCCATCGCTCCGGCTCAGTTCTTAGCGCTCGATTGCGCGCCCCGCTGAGAACTGCCGAGCCCGCGTCCTCCTCCTCCCCCTTCTCCAGCACGCCGAGCACGCGCGGGGAGGAGGTTGTGGCACTCCCTCTCTCCTACGCCCTCCCGCCGAGTCGCGAGATCTCGAACTAGCGAGAAAACAAACTCGGCAACTCCCGTTCTACTCCGTGAGGGATTACGCGACAGTCCGTCAGCACGGAGCGGCAGTGAGTGCGTTGCGGATCAGTCTCTTGTTATTGCACCTCAGTTTTTTGCTGCACGTACCATGGTGACTCAGTGCTATGACATTTTGCTGCTGAGCGCAACATCGCGGGCTCGAATCCCGCCCGCTGTGGCTGCGTTCCGATGAAGGCGAAAAGAAAAAAAAAGAATACAAGAAAACATGCTTGCTGTTGTAGTTATAAACGTTTATTGGGAATTTTTGACTAAATGTGGATCAGTCACCTGCGCCAGTCCACCCCTGCCAGCTAGAAAAAATAATGGAGACTGAGAAAGAGAGGGCGGGAATTGAAGAAAGAGGGGGAAAAAGGTAGGTAATGCGCAGTAAAGGTAAAATGAAACGAACCGCTTTGGCAGAGCTAAGGCGCCAAGTTTCGAAAACGAAGTTGGCACATCATCTGAACCTCGTAGGATTCCGTGCTTACGAGAAAACGGCCGCTCCAGAGCGGTTCGGATGAGCGACAGAGCTTCGCTCGGCGTAGCTCCGCCACCACCCCTCGCGTAGCGAGCCTTCTTCGTCGGAAGGCCCCCGCGTCCAAAGCAAACAATCAACACGAGGCCGCACGCCAACCGAGGCGGACGGCCCCCCAACCCTCCCGGGGCGTCCGCTCGGCGAGCTAAAACAAACAACGCTACCGGGACCCCGTAATTTATGGACTCGATTTGAACATGTAATTTTAAAGCGACAGATGCGCCTGCCTGCCTGCCTGCCAACGAGGTAGGCGGAGGAGACCTGTAATAGAGAGAGAGGAAGAGGAGGAGGAGGAGGAGGAGGAGGAGGACAGACGCCGTGGAGGAATGGGGAGAGAGAGGAAGAGGAGCTCCCGCCGTTTCCCGTCGGCGCGAGTGACGTCGCTGGCGACTGTAGTGGCGACTGGTGGTTTCCGAGGAACCCCCCCCCCCCCCCCCCCCCGCATGGGGCGCGCGTCGGTATGTGGTCTGCGGGATTGCCACTGGGTGTTATTTTGGAGCCGAAGGCTTGCGCCACCGCACGCAATCTTCACTTCTGTCGTATAGGGTTCGTGTTGCACTAACGCTGTTGCTTCTCTTACTAATACTGCCACTACAGCTATCACAACCGCAGCTATTATTACTAATTAGCAGTAGTAGTAGTAGTAGTAGTAGTAGCAGTAGCAGCAGCAGCAGCAGCTGTAGCAGCACAGGAACTACAATAACAAAGCCTCAGCCTCGCGTGAACGTTTCGGCAAGAGGACCTTTCTTGGTCAGGTCTTCAAAGACGAGCGCTTCTGTATAGCGAAACGTTGGCTCCTGGCTGAGACATTCCTTGTTCGCCCACTGCTAATGAATTCAATGCTTCCCCTTCCTACGACGCCTTCTTTCTGATAGCGAAAAAGCGGAAAGGCGCAATTAGACAGCAGACGCAAAACCGTGCGCTGTTTTTTGTATGCTGCGCTGTATACATGAATGCGCTCGTATACGTACGCGGTTATGCAAAAGTCTGTGCAGCGCACTTACACCATGTGCCAATCCTGTACTCGGGACACCTGCATGGATGTAAAGTTTTCGGTGGAGGAGCTTGAAGCGGCAGTGGCGACTTGCAGGCGTCTTCGTCACCCGGGCCGGACGGCGTTACCTATGCGGCGCTCGGAAATCTCGGGCAGAAAGCACGACTCATGCTGCTAAACGCTTGCAACGAGACTTGGGGCAATGGTGTGGTTCCACGTGAATGGAAATGCAGCCGCTTGGTTCCACTTCTTTAACTTGGTAAATCACCATTAGATTTGTTATCGTGCTGCCCCATCGCTCTGGCCAGTTGCATCGGGAAAATAATAGAACGAATGAAGTTGACGGGCCTGAAATGGTACCTGGGAGAGAGAGAGAGCAAATGATAAAGG
This sequence comes from Dermacentor andersoni, assembly GCF_023375885.2. Taxonomy (NCBI): domain Eukaryota; kingdom Metazoa; phylum Arthropoda; class Arachnida; order Ixodida; family Ixodidae; genus Dermacentor; species Dermacentor andersoni. Next base: position 104,209,001 of record NC_092816.1, read on the forward strand.
AAAGGTAGGGAGGTTAACCAGGACTGAGCCCGGTTGGCTACCCTACACTGGGGAAAGGGAAAAGGGGACGGAAAGATTAAAAGAAGAAGAGAAAGTCTACTGGGTATATCGTTCGGTCACTCAGTTCGGATCATAGACGCTGACTCAATCCAGTTGCCTTCAAATATCGCAGCAGAGCTTTTGTGGCCTTTTGTAGCTGCGATATGCGAGGCCATGGTCCCAAGATCGTCTTCAAGGTGAACGGTGTTCAAGGTGAATGGTACCTGGAAAATGGCAACGTGTACCCAGATGCTATGGCTGGCTTCCGGCGTGGGCACTCTTCCATAGATAATGTCATCGATTTGGTCACGCCTGTTCAATATCAGAAAGGTCTCAAACGACTCCCTGCGGCATTATTCCTTGACACAAAAGGCGCCTATGATAATTTAGCACATTATGCCATTATAGAGGCCCTGATGGAAGCCGGAATCGGTGGCCGCACTTCTCAGTGGCTATGGAGTTATTTGACCGACAGGCACTTCTTCGTGATAGCCGAGGATGGCGCCACGACTCAACACCAAACATTCCATGGAGTAGCGCAAGGCGGGGTGTTAGCCCGACGCTGTTCAACCTAGTGTTCGTTGGCCTAGCCAGGTGTTTGCTAACCCAGTTCAAGTATCAATATATGCTGACGACATCTGCATCTGGGTGCCTGCTGTAATACGACTGCAGGTACGAGCAAGGCTACAAAAGGCAGCTAGGTTAACATCACTGTACTTGCGAAAAGAGAACTTAGAGCGTGCTTCAGAGAAATGCTGCCTTGTTACATTCACTCGGAAGGCAAACAAGCCTCACTTTGTAAGTGTCAATGGGCAAGCAATTGCAAATGCACGGAAACACCGCTTTTTAGGGGTAACTATCGACCACGACATATCATGGAGCCCTCACGTTTCATACCTAAAGAGGAGGTTAGTGACAATAATGCATCTCCTCAAATTTCTCGGCGGAAAGTCATGAAGCACATTGGTGCGGTCAACGCTGCAGCTTTGGGAACACCTTGTTCTGAGGAACTCAGGAACACCTTGTTCCTCAGTTTCGCAAAATGTTACAGCCTCCCTGTGCTAGGCAACACCTGCAAAACAAATCTGCGTGTACTCCAGGGAGTATACAAGCTCCAGCCGACGCGTCGCAGTCTTCCGAAGCGTGCGTCTACAGCGGCAACGATTGTCATAGCTCTAGATCACCCAATATCAACGTACTTAGCCACCGACGCTCTCAGGGCGGCGCATATTCGGCACATTGCCCGACTACCTTATCACCATCTTGCTGCTTTACTTGCAGAAAGGCCACACACAACTTTCAGTCGTATAATTGTTGCCAATCGTACCTCGTTGCCATCGAACTACATGCCTGCAGCAAGATCATCCTCACCTTTATGGTGCCTGCACAAATCTGAAATGCGCCTCACCATCCCAGGAATCATGAAGAAAGCTAACCTGCCGCCGTTTGCCCTGAAGCAGGCCACATTAGGACTTTTACATGAGGTGCACAGTGGCCGCGTACATGTTTACATTGATGGCTCAATCACACGTATACAAGTTCAGCTGCCCTGTGGTGATACCAGCAAGATCCGTCAAAATACAGCTAAAGATGTCACATGTATCATCAACGACAGCTGCTGAACTGGTAGCCCTGCGTGCGGCTCTTCATTTCATTCAGGAGGAACCACCACACGAATGGTCAGTCTTCTGTGATTCCAAGGCATCCCTACAGAGTGTACTCTCAGCACTACGCCATGAACCCCATGAGCAGCTTGTTGCAGGGATCATAGAAGTCCACCATCACATAGTTGGCGATGGACATGATATAATATATCAGTGGTTGCCTAGTCACTGTTGCATACATGGCAATGATAGAGCGGACGCAGCTGCCCATGACGGCGTCAACTGTGTTGCCATTCTTCTTTCGAGAGCCGACGCAGCGAAAAAAGTTTCCGCACTTGCGCGTGACTTAAGAGTAGTTCAATGGAATGCATCTGAATTCACAAGTGCATGCCTGGATACCCTGGACCCTAATTCATAGGCGCCGACTACGGGGAAGCGGGAAGGGGGGTCGGGCTCCGGGGCCCGAGACCCCTTGAAAAACTTACGGTAGGGAGGGCTAAGCCCCCCCCCCCCCCCCCTCCTAGTGATGCCGATGCCCCCCCCCCCCCCCCCCACTACCTAAAGTGTCGTTACCAGAGCTTTGTAGCCAACATCATTTGAGGTTTCTTTTAACTTTCCTCGACCTTTTCACTTGAAATTTTATTGGACTGCATCATTGTTAGTGCGGACGTTCACGGCTTTTAATTCATACTTCCGCTTCATTTCTGCGAATCCCGACAATAGGAGGACCCGCGCATTAGAAGTATATAGCAGCGGCTGCCTCATTCGTATTTTCTCCCTTCAACAGTGTTTTAAATTTTCAATGTAAACACCACACACATATACAATATATTTAAATATGCACACAGGACAAAGTTTATTATATTTTTGAGAGAGATGGAGGTAGCTAATTAAAAATTATTTCTAGAGGTATTGGTAGTTTAGGCCTAGAGAATGAATATGTTGCTGTAAGTTCACCATGCTTCAAATTGCTTTGCGTGATTTTTTGAGCATGAAAAAAAACCTATAGACTTCAGTGACCCCTTCAGCCGAGTCTCTTATCAACGACGTGTGAAATGCAGGTGAATGATGTGTGTCTCAGTATTGCTTACTTTTCCAGTAAGTAATGCTGACTCGTGAAAAAGAACGGACGTTTGGGCGTGTTGGTAAGCCATATTTGAAACAGACCTGCTCGGTTTTGACGGGGACAAGCAGGGAGAAACGACATGGACAGCGCTCGTCCATGTCGTTTCTCCCTGCTTGTCCCCGTCAAAACCGAGCAGGTCTGTTTCAAATGAAAAAGAAACTCTTCTAATAATTTACAACATTTATAGGGGTTGGAAACATCGTCACTTACATGCAAAGGTCATAAACATATACAGAGTGTCCCAATTAACTATCATGCACCAAGCTTTAAAGGAAGAGCAATCCGTTACTCGAAGAAAACCTAGTGCATATTGTTTCCAGTACAGTGGAGTAGCTGCCAGTAAATTTATCGTTACTTATATTTAGTTAGGTAATTGTAATTAATTTTCTAAGTCAAGACATTCTATCCTACTTATCAAAGGGTTAATGAGGGATTTCTAGGCACAACCAAGGGACATCTAATTGCAGTATTTTCAGCGACGTACTAATAGTGTACTAATTCTTTTTCCGAATGATAAATAAATCCCGCGAAATATGGAGAATATACCCCGTGACTGCGCTCCCACCCGGATCATAAAGCAGCGTCCTCCAATAAGCCCTCTTTTAGTTATCCAAAACTAAATAAAGGAAATAAAGAAAAACATCGTGATCGAGCTAGTGCCTTATTTGCCGCGCCGCGGCCGAAGTAACAGGTCGCGTTTTGGTGTTAGTTGGAAACAAGCTGTGGTAGCTGTTGTATTAGCGTAGATAAACATGCTCGGATGTTTTTTTTTTTTTTTTTTGCCACGAAACCTATCACCACAAAAGCGAATTGACAACGTCACTGCAAAGGTTTAAATGTGCGTTTGGTTTCGTTCCAGTCGCCATGTCTTTCTCTAATGAGCATATGGTAAACATGATCCTTGCCTTGAGAGCTGCAAATGGCAACAAGAGGAAGGCCGCTAATATATATAAGTCATGGAAGTGTGGTGGTAGACCAACCTCAGTGACTATCATCAGAAATTATGAAAATATGAGACAAACCGGCAGCTTCAAGAAACAGCGGCGTAAGGCTCCATCTTTGAGTCCTAGCCTACGCGCGGATGTTGTAGCATTTATAAGGCCTCAAACCGTCATGCTAGCGTGCGGGACGTGGCCGCCTAGGTACCAATTTCCAAGTCATCAGCTTGGAGGATACCAAATGACAGCGTTTCACCCGTATCACTTTAACCATGGAGCACCAATGCTTGGAAGATAAGGATCTGTTGAAACATCTAGATTTCTCTAATTGGGTACTCACAAAAGCCGATGAGTCACCGGACTTTTTGAGCAACATGATGTGCACCGATGAAGCCAATGTTTTGCTGAAACGCCTAGGTAAATTTGCAGAATGCACACTATTGGAGGAACTCCAATCCACACTGGGTAAAGCCCAATGGGCACCAGTACCAGTGGTCGCTTAATGTTTGGTTCGGAATTTACGCCGGTGCTATAATCGGTCCCATCTTCTTCGATCGCACACTGAACTGGACAGTGTTATACGTGAACGTAATCCTTGAAGGAGTGGTGGATGAGTTTCTCAGCGAAGTCTTGCTGTCACGTATTCCACTTCTGTGGTAACGCCAAGATGGGGCACCCGCACACAGCAGCAGCCGAGCACGAAACTGCTTGGATGCGGCATTTCGTGCGCAATAGATTGGAAGGCACGGGCCTGTAAATTGTTCGGCTAGGTCACCTGACCTTTCTCGACTCGATTTCTTTCTTTGCGATTATGTGAAAGATCGTGCTTACATGACTGAGACGGATGTCAGGTTAGTTCCAAGCAAGTATAACGGATGTCTACTGTAGAATTCCGGCGTCGGTCATCAAGAAAGCCACTGAAGATGTGATAAAGCGGACTCAGTACTGCGCAGCTGCAAAAGGAGACCCATTCGAACACATCTTCTAGGCAGCAGCTGGTGTTCAACGGAGCTTACGAATTTATAGGTAATACGGGCACACTGAAATATGATGTCTTTCTTTTCATTTTTTTTTTTTTGTGCAGACATCCTGATTGCCAATCGGCTTATTTAGGAGTGGCATATTTACTTTCTTTAAGACATAGGTTTTTATCTTTTCTCTACAGGTTGGTCGTTTCCCGGTGTGTTTATTTCGCTTTAATTATTGACACGAACCTGTTTTTGCAGCACGTAGAGGCTTCCATTAAGAGTAAAACGGTCGCATTAATTTGGCTTTGGTCCGAAGCAAGCTTCTGGCGCGAAATATAGCTTCGCGCGCAATCTTTCGATGCGGCGCAATATACAAAGCCACGGGATTTTGAAACATGCTATGCCTATCACATTGCTTTTCGCATGGTGCTTTATGTTATCAATGTGATCATTCGACCTTGAGAGACGGATAATAAGTGTGACGTAGAAATGAGAGGAAGGAATAGTTACGAAGCCGCGAAACCTGATGTTGGTGCTCCTTCCTTGCCATTATCGAGGTAATGCGCTGTCTCTTCGGGTTTGCGACAGGCAATGTAGTTGCTTTCAATCAGCTTTTTTGAAAGCGCTGTTTTATGATGCGGGTGAGAGCGCGCTCACGTTGTATTTTTCATACTTCCTGAGCTTTCTTTGCCAGTCGGACGAAATCGTACGCAATTAGTACGTCGCTGAATATACCGCAATTAGATGCCATTTGGGGGTGCCTATACAAATGCCTCATTGACACTTTGATAACGAGCACAGTACTTCTCGAGTTAGATAATTGATTGCAATTACCGAATAAAATCTCAGTAATGAAATATTTATTTATTTATTTATTTATTTATTTATTTATTTATTTATTTATTTATTTACAGTACACCCTGCAGCGCCGACGCATCATAGCAGGGGAGTGGGTACAACATAAAGTGACTATAGCACGAGAAAATAATCACACAAAGGGAGGTATGACAGAGGAGCAATGCATCAAGATCGAGAAAAAGAAAGTAAATAAACAAGGTACATGAAATAAGTACACGAAGAAAGTACAAAACAGTACAGGAGAAAAAAAGTGCGTTCAGCCTGCAGCCATTGGTTTGGAAGAAGATTGCATTCACATATTACTGGTGGCTGCTCCACTCTACCGGAAACAACATGCACTAGGTTTTTTGGAATAACGCAACTGGTCTTTTTTTAAGTCTTGTTGCATGCTAGTTGGGGAACACTGTATAATTCGCTCAGTAACCGAAATGAGCGCAAGCTAGATGCATGCGAAATCAAAATTAACAGAAGTCATGCGCAGCAGCGCTAGCTAATACCCCGTTTCACAGAAAAGGAATATATATATATATATATATATATATATATATATGTTTAGAACGCTCCAAAGGGAACGCAATGAGCGTCTTGGCGGCGTTCGCACCAGGCGTCATGTATGCCAAGTCAAGCATGAGCTCCAAGTTAAGGTGCATTTCTGAATACGGGAGTTAATATAGCAAATGAGTTTTCTGAAATACAAACATGTTTCCGACAGACGCTGTTTTAGCTAACATCACCTATGCTGACCGAACTGGGACATTTATTGTCAAAATATATGCTTTCAGGCCTCCCTGCCTTGCTTTTAGAGTTATTGTATTAAACATAAAGAAGTAGTGTTAAAGACAGCTTTCTATAAGGGTTTATGCTAAGATTGTTGTAAACGCAAATTAGATATCAAAATTAAGTTGGCGGACTCGCCAGGGCTGGCGTAGAGGCTTTTCAAGATAGCGTCGGTTAACAGCGCATGAGGATGTTTGGCTCCAGTGACGGTAAACACTGAGAAAATAAAATAAATCTATCTGGGAGTTTTTAACAGGTGATGTGCCCTAAAACATCCCATCCTTGAATATTTACTCCGATGTTTGGAAGCATGCTATGTTGCGGCATTCTCTCGTGTCACTCCGTTGGACAGCTGCGGGAGGATTAAGGCGACATCTGAGTTAAAGCGACCAACTAGATTAACAATGACAGAATGTGTAAGCGTTATTCAACGAGGACGTAAAAAGAAACATACACACAGTGAAAGCGCTATCTTTGTGTGTCTATACTTCTTTCTACGTCCTTCTTCAGTCGCATTTAAACATTCTAACACAGATTCAAACCAACTAGCTCGTCAACGTTTTTTAACCAAATTAACCAGCACGGTGTCGTGCGCGCAGGTAAACATGAAAAAATCTCGCTCGATGGGTGCGGAAACTCGCTGTGAAAATTCTGGAGTGAGTAATCGCAGCAGCAGCAAGCGAATTGATTTTCATGCATGTCTCGCTTCAGCGCGAACGAAACGTGGAGAGCACAGCGCATACAAAGCTACCGGCACTACGAGCACTCTGAAAACATCGCAGAACGCTTTGAAGATGAGGCTCGCGCGGTTGCGCACTTGAGCCACGCCGCAGATCGGTTTCAAGACACGCGAGCGCCGGCACCGCATCCGGCGTCCTCGATTGGCGTGACCCACGCCGTAGTAGACGCCGCGATTGATGATGATAGTGATCTAAAGAAAGGAAGGACGCTTGATTCTGCAACCCGTGAGGGAGCACGGCGAAGCGTCGTCAGGGGAGAGGGAGTGGGAAGTGAAAGATGATAGAGAAAGAGGGAGGATGTGGCCTAATAGACTCCACTGTGCACGACAGGTGGCAGTCCTCAGTAAAGTTGCCAGCGTTGTAGCGGGCGCTTATATATAGGGTGTCTATTCCCGTGGAACTTATATACTCCAGCAGGCTTCGCAGCGCAGGGAGCTGCGGACACACCGGGAACAACAGGTCAGTCTCTGTGGCCGCCCGAAGGCCGTGGCGTCTGTAGGTGTTGATCACTCTGGAGCGTTCCTGCGCCAAGGAAGGGCAGGCACAGAGAAGGTGCTCCAGAGTCTCGGGATCCCCGCACCTCTTGCAGGCAGGTGACGTGGCGCGGACCTTGGCGTACAGCCGGGCCGCAGTCCAGGTGCAGCCAGTCCGCAAGCACAGGAGCCACTCGGGGGTCCGGATGAATGGAGGTCAGCAGGCACCGTAGCCGATGTCTCGTGTAGTTCGAAGGCGCTACCGCTCTGGTAACCGGGACTACATCATGATGGGTAGCTTTGGCGTAGGTATCCGCCTCCTCGTTACCGGCTACCCCGACACGTGAGGGCAGCCAGTGGAAGGATATTGGGATTCCGGCGGTGGCTAGAGCCGTTAACTTGGCAAGCAGCAGCACCACTGTAAGTCCTGCACGCCGTGGGTTGACGAGGGCCTGGAGCGCTGGCTTGGAGTTGCACACCACCGCCACCGGCTGCTGGGGAGGGTGCTCAGCAAGGAGGTCGGCAGCCAGGTGCAGCCCCGCGAGCTCAGCTGCAGTAGAGCTTGCTGTAAACGGCAGCCTACACTGCCTGTGACAGGCGGGAGTTGGAACTGTGCATGCCGCTGCTGCCGACCCTCTGGAGAGGACTGAACCGTCCGCGAACACCAGCAGGTGTCCTTCCAACTCCTCCTGGAGCTTGCAGGCTGCCGCCTGCTGCAGGGCTGCGGCTGGTGCTCTCCGCTTGGCTATACCCTTGAGGGAGAGGTGCACGTCCGGAGGTCCGTCATGAGGAGGAAGAAGAGCCACTGCCACAGGTAGTTGGGGAACTGTCTCCTCATAGAGGCGACACAGGCTGCCCATACGTGAAGCCGGCAGGCTCCGGAGCCGCTCTAGGAGAACCTGGCCTTCTGGTGCGCGATGTAGCCTGTCAATATGCCCCAGTCCCCGTTGCAACATGAGCAGTGACAGTGGCCATTCGCCGCCCTCAGCCAGTGTTGCGGCGATCTTGGAGTGCCTTGGAAGCCCCAGGACATTTGTGATGGCTGTCCTTTGCAGAACCTCTAGTTGTCCCTTCCTGGCATGCGTCAGGGAAACCAGCGGCAGGGCATACAACAAGGACGATGTTGCTGCAGCCTTGTTCAGGCGCAGGGCCCACTTGGTGGAGCATCCTCGACCTCGTTGAAGGAGTGGGGCCACGGCTGCATGTACTCGGCGCACCTTGGCGCTGAGGGCCTTAGTAGCCGGGACCCACGTCAGCCGGTGGTCTATGGTGAGGCCAAGGTACGTTACTGTCAGCTTCCACGGAAGGGGGTCAGTGCTGATTCTCAATTGGTGGACGCTGAGGCGGGAGGCAGCCCTCGGGTGCATCAGTAGGGCCTCCGTCTTCTTATGAGGGACGGTTAAGCCGATGCTCCCGAGGAATGTTGTCACCGCGACCAGGGTCCCCTCCAGTGATCTCCGGACGGCTGGAAGGCACCGCCTTGGTCCACGGACCCAGAGTGCCACATCATCAGCGTAGATGGAGCACTGTGTGTGGTATCGGGTGTCTGCCGGTAGTGCGGCTGGCAGACCTGCCAGGGCTGCATTGAACAGAAACGGGCACAGCGCCGATCCCTGCGGCACGCCGGTGGCGATGGCTCGAGGAGCGCTGAGCGCCTGGCCCACTCGTACTCGGAACGTTCTTCCCGCAAGAAAGGCAGAGACAAAGCGCCTGAGGCTGCCAGTGATACTGAGGATATCTAAGGAGGCCTCGATGACCTCGTGGGGCAGGCTGTCAAAGGCGCTCTGCACGTCAAGCAGCACGAGAAGGGCCAGGTCACCACTGTTCTTTGCATCCTCCAGTGTGGCCACGACGTCGGCGATGGAGTCGGCAGTGCAGCGGTGGCGCCTGAAACCGGTTTGCTGCTCCGGGAAGTAGTGCACCTGCGCGGCGATCCACTCCATGCGTGCCAGGACAATCCTCTCCATCACCTTACAGGCGGCAGAGGTCAGAGACACTGGCCTGTACGAGGAGGGTGCCGCCGCAGGTTTCCGAGGCTTAAGGACTGGCGCCACCACCGCGGTGAGCCAGCTGTCTGGGAGAGCCCCAGTGCTCCAGATGGTGTTGAAATACTCCAGGAGAGGATCTTGCTCTGCATCTTGAAGGTTCCGAAGCATCTGGAACGTGATTCCATCCGCTCCTGGAGGGCTCCGTCGCTTGCTTTGTCCTAGGGCGGCCTTCAGCTCATGCACCCGGATCGGCTCGCAGCAAAGCGCATTAATCTGCTCGAGCACCCATTCCGGATGGTGACAGGTGGGGGGGAGGTACCGATGCCCAGTAGCTGGCGGAGGCAGGACCCGCTGTACCAGGGGCCGGGCGGTAAGCCGGTCGGCTAGTAACTCCGCCAGAGTGATGCGGAGATGCCCAGGGAAATGGCTGCTGAGAGCACTTGTCGTTGTACACGAGGTCCTATCAGCAAGGCCCTCAGCAGGCGCCAGGCACGAGCTCGATCCGGCGCCCCGCGATTGTGTCCACTCTGTACGGAGCGGCAGGCGAGGAGGACATCGAAGCACCGTGGCAGCCGCAGGAGAAGAACACCCCTCCTCCCTCGCCTCACCCCTCTGCCTCGTGCGCCACAAGAGAGGGCGCGCATCCGGGCCGCGTTCCTCGCTCGCGCACGCGAGATTGAACCGCGTTCGCCGGCTCACCCTCACTCGTACGCTTTCTCTGATACGGAACCTCACGGCGACGGCGACGGCAGAAATGTGGCGGGAGTGTCAATTTATTGACAAAATTCTTAGGATTCCACGCAAAAATTGCGCTCGCACGGAGTAAAACTTCTACTCGGATCATCCGCGGAGTATAGTAAACTCAACTGGGGGGTCGCTAGAGGACAAGCATGATACTCCCACCTGGGAGTTATTTCCGTTTACAGTGTAGTTCCAAGGGGGGCGGGGAAGGTTATTCTATAAGAGTCCACCTAGTGAAATGTCCATTTCACCCGCTGCTGATTGGATGCAGCTGTACGAGCGAGGAGGAGACGAGCGGCCGAGCGGCCAATCAGGAACAACCGAAATGGACAGTCCTATAGGTGGACTCTTACAGAATACCTCCCCTGTATTACTGCACATACTATATGTTTCGGAATATGCAAGCGTTTTCGTGCATGCTATGGTATTTTTACAGCGAAGCTGTCTGTGGATATATACCCTCCGAAACTCGTGCATGGCGGCGAATAGAAAACGACTTGCGGGAAACCAACTTTCTCGCGAGTGATGTGCAGCTCTCCATGTAATGTAGGTATTTGAAAAAGATCCTGCTGGAATTGGCCGCTAAGACGACTCTATCATTACGCCGAGTTTCATTTACTTCTCGTAATTACGTAGTTCAGAGCGAAGTTCTAGATATTGCGGAATTCCCGTCTGGTGTGAATACATGGGCTTCTATATATGTACGGGAGGGAAACAGACAGTGCCATCTTTGTCAGCTAGAATAAAACTCTAGTCCTTCCTAGTTTCATTCAGATATTTAACCAGGAAGTGTGCTCAATCGCAAATTACAAACGAAGGTGTTCTGTTTCGTGCACATCTTTGGACTGCGCACGACAACGCATATCTTCGCACGCGTCGGGGCTCGGTTTTATATTCGCTTGATGGACGCCGACATCTTGGGCTGTCACACAAACAATTCCTATGTTTTATTAGAAGTGAAGTGACGTAACATGGTCATGAAACGCTGAACGCATTTATACAACTATTCTCATGCTTGCGAATCGACTGCGCAACGTACATTGTGTTGTTAAAGACAGAAAACAGCATCGTTATTAGTCCAAGATGGCGGCCCCTAAACGCTTCCGTAAAATAATCTGCTGCTCCGCAGCTGCGTCTATATATGGAGTCTACATGCAAGCCCGGTGTTATTGTGGTGACAGCCTTTGTAAGGGTATACACTTGCCGCCGCCAGCTAAATTAGCGGGTTAAGCTTTCCGACAAATTATGACACGTGCGAATCAAAATGGCGAATGACGACGTGGACAGACTACGCTTCCCGCAACCTTTGGTGACGTGAAGCCAATTAACTTTTTTTCCGATAAACTTTGGCCTCAGCAACCAGAGAGGTGTATAGCGCGCCCGAGCGCAGTACACGGCGACACGTCTATACGTTTTAGTTAAATATGGCTAGCAAGCGCAGCCTTTATTACAGTACACTTCCAAAACCACCTTTCATATATTACGCACAAGTGGAAGGCAACGGCAACGCTTAAGGCAGTTCACATTCTTGGCGTGAGATAATGCTGCCACGAGCGCGCCACCGTGCCTTATAACTTGTTGCTGTATACGTGTCGCACGACATGTAACAGCAAAAAAAAATTTTTTTTTGATGTGTTAGAATACAAGGAGAAGGCAACTAGTATAATAAATATGTATGCAGGTTTCCGATGCGCATCGGTATAAAACTAAATCAAAGAAATTTAATAGAGCGTGTGCCAAAATGGGTACATCAGAGCGGGAAAAAAAAATAACAGCAGGGATACGCCGCGACTTCTAGTGAGATTGGGAATCAAAACGCCTATACTCAACAATTTTGGCGGTAAATAGCGGTCAAAATTTTGGTGTTGTCACCAGCCTAAAACGGAGCTAGCATGTATAGGCTCCCCAGCTGCGGCGGCAACACCTGCGTCTTTAGAGCGGCTTCGTAAAAGCCCTTCGGCGGTAGCATGTCTGACGTAAGCGTGACGTAGTGCGCGCCCGTTTAGGCGACCAAGGGGACCTCCGTATACCATAGTTACCCATATCAACAAAACTCTATTATACCAACATAATTTATACCACTATAGTAGCTTCGCAGGCCAACCAACTTCACAGGGTGGAATGACTCCTCAATTATTTCTTCCCTTTCTTTTTAAGTTTTCCGTTTATTCGTGTAACGTGCCTCGTGTGCAACATCTTGCCTGTCTGCTCACTCACTTGCTTTGTTTACAAGCGGGTGAGCACAGCGCCAATGTATACATGCGCTGGCTGTATATACAGAACGCTGCCTTCGTAAACGTTCCCTTTTGTCACAGACTGCAGGCGCGGGTGGGGGGGGGGGGGGGGGAAGACTCAAAGTGTTTCGCGACTTCGTTGCAAAAACAATGGGGACGCTATCGTCGCCGCTGCGCAGCGTTTGTACTATATATGACCGGCGACCAGCATCCATAGCCTCGCCTGCTTTTGTTTTTCCGTCTTCTCGCTCTTTCCGTCCAGGCGCACGTCATTGTTCGCCGCGTTTTCGAAGGGAAGCTGCTGCCACTAATCCCCAGCGCGCGGACTTGTGTTTGCACAAACGCGACCTCTCGAGGCGATCGACGTTGCAGGCTCCGTATAGCGCGGGAACTGAACGACGCCCACGGCTTTTCTTACTCCCGCGCTCACACATTCTTTAGGTCATTCTTTCTCCCTATATTTCTTTATCTTATTTTTTTTTATTTGCGAAGTCCATTCTCCCTCTCTCCTCCCTATCTCTCTCTCTGTGTATTTTTCTTTCTTTTCTCTACCTCTGCTGTGATCCCTTTCTACATCTTTTCCTTTTTTTTCTTCTTGCCTTTGTTCACTATGGCTCCTGATTGATCGCCCGTGCTTTGAAATGTATTAGCTGGGGAGGGAGTCGCACAATTCATTTTTATATTTGCGATGAGATTCATAAGTCGGCTAGTCTACATTCTAGCGTAGCCATCACCATATATACTCGGCTATATATGCATATTGAATCCCAACGCCAGCAAACAAATGCCTCGCGTATACCCTCGTGAGTTCCTTCCGTGGAAAATAGCAGTAACCTAACTACCATGGTAGTTAGGCTACCATACTGTTTTCCACGGAAAGAACCCACGAGATTAGGCGAGGGATTCCTCGCCTAATCGAGGCGTTCCTCGATTGACCATGTGATCGCCTGTCTCGCTTATATACCTGATGTGTGTTTAAGTAAACGTAGTTGTGAGTCGGCGCTCGTCCTGCGTCCTTTCACTCCGCCGTCATCTTGTTCGCGCTGTTACCATTATGAATGTATACCAACTCGCCCAACTTTCCAATTTAATAGAGGGATTTGAACTGGCACTCCGGACTGGGAAACGGCCCGGAGTGGTAGTTAGGTTACTACATTATATATCTATCATCTGTAGAAGGTACGTTTAACCGAGAGAGGCTGAGTTAGCATACCGTTGTATTATAGTGTAAACTGCGGTGCACTGATGGAGACACGAGATTAACATTTAGGGACTCATTACAGCTTAGTTGCGATACGAAAGCTTGGGCAATAATTTTTCGTCAGTATATAAACTATAGGTGTGCCTGACACATCTGATCAAACGCTCCTTTCCCAACAAAATTGGGTCATGTTGCTTCGAATACTAATTAGATGTCCTCGACGAGAGTGTTTACCTATACATACACAGAAAGTGTTTGATGTTAGCGGTGCCATGGACGGCACGTATAGTCCATGGATAAGTGTTCCGAGTTAAGGCGGTATGTATGTTCATTTGAATGATCGGATCAACGTAAAATATAAATCAGTACTCTTGACATTTTTGGTCAACCCTTGTCTACCAACTTTATGGAGTAGATATTTTTTGTCTTACATGATTTTTTACAATAATTGTTCAATATTGCAAGAAATAAGAAAACTGAAGCATCAAGCTTACAGCTGTGTTACAGGGAAGTAATAAAAAAAACGATATCGCAATTCGGAAGACTGCACCTTTTCACAACTTGAAATGGGCAAAATTGACTTGTACTCCGTTCTGATTAACGGCATGCTTGTTTGCAATGCCTTCGTTAGCGTTGTAACAATATCACGCAAGCTATAAACTTATGTCATATTTGTCCACTTCGGAATTTATTTATTGTATTATTATTACTATTATTATTATTATTATTATTAAAACACTCTTTTTTCGGCAGGATTGGTAAATAAAGACATTTGCTTTCTGGCAGTCGGTAGAATTTACCTTTCTGTCTCAAGAGCAAGTAATTTCAATACGGCAGTAGCAGCACTTCTTGTGTTCCACGTGTATTTGAATGAGGAAGTTGTAGACAGGGCCACTGACCAACTGTATTTAATTTACGTTTTGGTGTTAATTGTGTCCGCCTCTGACGTCTCATCGCGAAGCAACTTTCATACCTTTCATTTTTTGCAGACGTCAGTGTGTGCCAATACAACAGCGATTATTACCAGTAATAGTTGAACGTAGTGCCACAAGGTGTCGCCAATAGTACCGCTGGTCATATAGAACGGCTCCATACGTCTACGCTTTAGTATATATACATATATATATATATGTACAGAAAGGTAACTCGTGCCTGGTTTTCTGATTCCACACGGTTCCATGCGTAATTGTGGGAATCCGACATTATCGGTAGAGCTGACACGTTGCTCCTAATTGGCATTACGAGCTTATAACATATATTTGTGCCCGCATAATCCTTCTTGTAACCATACAGTTCAGCTGCTACATGCAAACCCATGCATCGTTCTTTTTTTCGTTATTAACATGCAGATTTGAAGCAGTATGCAGATTTTATGCACAGATAAACAGATAAAATGCACCTTTCAGGGGCGATGCCGCAAATTTTCAGCCGTACTGCCTAGCGAGGGCATCGAATCTGCTATATATAGTCCTGCGTTGTTAGTAGCCCAATTTCTGTGTATATAGTAGGTCCATTCGTAAATATGTCATCTAATTAGTATGCGAACTTGTGAAGTAACGTGATCTAACTTAATCTGAAAGACGTTTGATGAGTCGTGTTATGTAGACCTATGGTTTACATACTGCTAAAAAATGATTGCCCAGGGCTTCATGTCCTGCCTGAGTTGTTATAAGTGTTCCGAAGTGCTAAACTGATGTCCGCTTTATCAGAGCACCACACGTCAGAATAGTGTTTTACAAATATATATACAGGGTATTTCAGCGAAGACTTCCATTTTTTTTTAAATTGCCTGTGGCACATGACACGTGCAAGTCTTGTCCATGAGCTGGTCTACTCGAAGAAGCAAGCATTACGTGCACAAAAAATTGATATGCATAAACGACAAATTAACGAAAATTCACTAACTAAGTTTTTAAATAATTACCTTGTGGCACGTATTGCAATTAACAAATTCTAGCCGGGGAGTTCGCAAGACGGATGTACTTGAAAAGAATTGTGTTGATGACACCATTTACGAGATATGCGCCGTCGAACTTGCGGTAAAAATGCACTATCGTTCCACTTGCTTTCTTAACAAAACGTTGTTTTATGCATTGAAGCCCAAAAATAACTGAAACGCCAAAATGCATTTATACGCAAAGTTCGGGAAATAATATCTCGAAACCGGTGTCGTCCTTAGAATTCGTTCCAGATTGATTTGTATTGTATTGAGTTTGTATTAAGTCACTTGCGAAGGAGCAGGCGTAATTGTCTCCATCGTGCAACGATTGGCGAACGAGCTGCTCACACAAACAAACATTTGGCGCTGCGACTTGCAAAACTAAAGTTTCAAGAGAATGAAACAGGCAGACGAGCGCTAACTCTTGGCAAAACGCCGAAGTCAGCTTTTCTGCAGCGCACATACATTTAGCTGCCGTGAGAAGTAGTTGAAGCAGAGATGAGAACAACGCTGATGGAGCTTGCGCCCTGTGGGGTAGCTGACACGAGAGTACAACACTACAGAGAGTTAGTCCCACGGAGTCTCCGAAGCTGCAAGTCTCACGGCCTTCCGCAAAGTATGTTTGTTCAAGCTAGTTCTTCACCGTATCGCTGTCCATTAGCTGCGACCCCACGCGGTATGTGGTGGTCGCGGCGCCTTTTCACTCTATGTTCAGCGCCGCGGAAGTTAGCGGTCGTCTCCGCGGAAGCGCCGGGTCAAAGGAAAAAGAGAAGCCGCTTAAGAGCTCCAGCGGGGCGAAGACCCCGAGGCCTCTCATGGAGTGGGGACAGCAGCGGACAATGCCGACGATTTCCAAACAATTAGAGATAGCGGGTGTCCGAGAAAAGTGCCGCCGAAGACGGAAGCCTGCGGGAGGAAAGGGGTTTCCGTCGCCTAAGCCAGGCCGCCATCAGCCGGATCTGCTGGGACCCGCCGGCCACCCCCGCTGACTAATGCCTTTAAAGAGAGTCCGACTCTATTGCGGTGTCAAGTGTCCCGTGTGTGCCTGTGTGTCTCGATGTCAATGCAGCCACCCGAAGGGTCCAGTCACTTCATCTTCTGGCGAACGAATGCACACGCTTCGGCCGGACTCGACGGCAAGGAGAAGCAGCAGCAGCCGGAGGAGGAGGAGAGCCCGTCATCCGAAGGGGGCAGGGGAACGGCACCGCTGGCGGGCGGCGAGCAGCAACCGCCCTTCGCCCCCCTTTTTCTAGGGAAGCGCGAGCGGAGGGAGAAGAAGCGGCTCGGGCAACACCAGCGCAGCACCGAGCGGGGCTGCGACGGCGTCGAGCGGCGGCGCCGACTCTCGCGCCTCCCGCCGAGGCGCCGGAAGGTGGCGCCAGCTGGCGGCGCCGGGGCGCGGCGCCCACCGCGCTCCCATTGGCCGGCCGCGCGCATCTCATTAGGCGCGAGCAGCGAGGCGCGGCCCCTCCCGGCACCCCCCTGCGCCACCCCCTCCCCTTGCCACGGCGGGCAGGGCGCGAGATTCTCACCGTTCTCGCCGCCCTCCTCGCCTCGAAGCCGCCTGCGCGATTTCTCTCTCCTCGCAGCCGCGGCTCGCTGCGAAGCAGCCAGCGGGCACCCCTCCACCGCCGCTGCAACAGCCGTCGCCCGGCGGGTCGGGCCAGTCTGCGGGCACTGTCCAAGCGACGCGGGTCGGTCGACGATCCCGGCGGCGAGCCAGCGAGCGCGCGATCCGTGATTCTTTTCTCCTCCGGCGTCGTCCGCTTGCGAGAGGTCTGGCGCCCAGAGCTTGGCGGTTCTGCTGCTTCTGCTGCCCCGTGTGCCACCTCACCCTCACACCCCCCTCCCCCTCCTCCGGCCGAGAGAAGGAGGAGGCAGGCGATGGCGCTGCTGCCGGCCCCACGCCGCCGCTGCCCCGGCCGCAGCAGCCGGCTCCGATGCTTCTGACGACGCCCCGTGCGTGAGCGAGCGGCGACTGCCGTCGTCGCGGGCTACACCGTGTGCTTCTGACGCCGCCGCCGCGTGTTTCGCCGGAGAGTAGTAGTACTAGCAGTAGCGTGGTGCGCGCGCGACAACTCCCTTCCCCGATGCGGGTGGAGCCCGAGCTTCAGCCCGGGCAGTGCATGGCCTTCACGCCGTTCCTGTTGCCCGGCGCCACGGCCAGTTCGAGCCCGCCGGCGCGGAGCCCGTCGGACTTCTCGATGCACTCGATACTGAGCCAGCAGCCGCCGTACCTGCCCCTGGGGCTGCCGCCGGTGTTCGGTGCCGCGCCGCAGCTGTTCCCGGGCGCCGGCCCCAAGCTCGTGGGGCCGCCCGTGCCCCCCGTGCCTGCGCTGGGCGCACAGGCGCAGCTCACCCCCGAGGAACTGCTGGCGGCGCGCCACTTGCGGCCGCCGCCGGGCTTCGAGCCCGAAGACGACGGCGTCCAGGACGACCCCAAAGTGAACCTCGAGGGAAAGGACCTGTGGGGGCGGTTCCACGAGCTGGGCACCGAGATGATCATCACCAAGTCGGGCCGGTGAGTGCCTCGAGGCGCGCCTTCCTCGCTTCTCTATTCTTCGCGTTTCTGTTGCTGCATCGCCGCTCGAGTCTATCGCTTGCGTCTGTGACTCTTGCGCGATAACGTTAGTGAAAAGAAAAGAAAGTAGCTCCTCGAGAAGAATAGGAAAGCGCGCGTTAGTGCCTAATACACGCAAGTTATTAGGTCTCGTGGAAGTGCTGCACGGGAGCGTTTACGCGGCGACGAGATCCAAGATTGTGTATACATGCAACGGAACGGTGAGTTTCGAAAATAGCTCGCGTATAGTAGCATGCCCGGGATATTTTCAGTGCACTCGACGTGTTCGTGAGATGACGCACGCGTTCTTGATGACTGGCCAACGATATATATTTTTGCACTCCACAGCGTTGAATCTCACTCATCGGCGTGTATATATAAGCAGGATAGCAAGAAACGCTAATTGGTTTTACCCACCCGTCTAATGCACCCGCGATATAGTGTCGAAAATTACGCTAAATAATTCTGGCCTTCGACTCGGTGCTGTGACTCTAGGCTTCGGAGCTACGAGGCGTAGCCTCCCCGTCGCGGTTCAGGCGATCGAATGCCAGCGTTCGGTTGCGTTCGATTTGCTGTATATGCAATGACACTCTCAGCTCCTCGGATGTATATAGTATCGCGCATAGCATATATATATATATGTGCATTGTGTGTGTTTCGAGTATACACTTATATATCGTCGACAGGGCCACGCACGCTTGAATAATGCGATAATATTCACAAGCGTCTTTATATATCGGTGTTCACACACGTTTGTCACTATATAGTATCCCCCGTATACTGTTTCACCCAATCGGCGAGCGTTTTCATATATTTAGGTTTCACTTGGCATTGCACATAGTACGCTCACGCGTAGCGTTCTCGACAGCGGACATTTGTAGTCTCATTCAAGGCGTATAATACTTATACGATCTCGATATCGCTGACGTGTAAACACTTGTGTGAATGTAGACACAGAAATACGCTTATAACAAATGTATATGTCAACGGGGCCTTTTAGACACAGAGATGACAGCGCGTGGTCTTATGAATTTATCCGTGCGTGGCGTCGCAAATTGTACAATGCACCGACCAGAAGAATCCATCTCATGCTACACTTTATATATAGCGTTTCATTACGTTTTAGCGATCATTCGAATGCGCGCATGAATGCTGCATCGGGGCTTCTCCGGATAGAAAAAAAAAGAAGAAAAAGCGCTCGGCGATGAATAAAACTTCAAAAAATCGAAATGTCGCAGTATCGCGTTCCTTGCGTTATATATATATATATATATATATATATATATATATATATATATATATATATATATATATATATATATATATATATAGAGAGAGAGAGAGAGAGAGAGAGAGAGAGCACCTCTCGAATAGCGATAGCAAGTTATAGAGTAGTTTACCTCGGGTGTACGTCTGGCCACCCCTCCTTAGATAAACTCGCTCTATCACAACATACGCATCGCAGCACTTCATGCGGTTCACACTGGCCAGAAAAGCTTAGCATTTAATTCGAGTAATCTTACCACGTTGGCCATGGGTCTTCTGTCGCCAACAGGCGCCGAATTCACAAAGCTCTTTGTTCGTAAGGAATATTTCGGTTTAGTCTGCTGCCTTTGCTAATAATATATTCACTGTCGATATATTGACTATATCGTCACACACACACACGCCCACATATATGTATCGTTTTTACGAACTTAGCTCGCGCATGAACTATGTTTCGTCAGTACGTGCTCAGATACGGTGCAGAAACCTGCAGGCGAGCCTTATATAGCACGTGTAGCAGAATTACGACTTAGTTCGAGTCGTCTAATATATAGCACCGGTGTGTGCATTCGTTATGCGTTCTCAATTTTGTCTGCCGAAATACACACTGAATTGGCGCTGTAATGAGTCTGACGCATGGAGCATCGGCTGCTGCTTTGAAGCCTTTATTACATGTTGTCATTTTAATTCGGGCAGATTTAAAGTTTGCTTCGCGCGTATATACGCTTTTCCGCGTATAAGCACCTGTGTTCGCTGCAACGCATATAGGCGAGTATACTGCATTTGTGGAAACTGACATTACACGAACGCACGTAGCCATTCATTATTCCTTTGAAGTGCGTGGTTATTATGGGATAGACTTTGCGGAGGTTCATTGCGTTAGCTCCGCATGACATTTTCTTTTTCCCGGTTTTCTAATGCTGGTCAACAACTAGGCGATAAAGCCTCGCATGTCAGGCGCACATCTGGCCACGGTTAATTAATCCAACAGTTAGCTATCTAATCTTGTGATGTCTGTACTAACGCGCGTACACGTGATATGGCAACCTAAAAAAAAGGGGGGGAGGGAAACAGTGTGTATTTCTGCTTTGGCCAGGAAACGAAAATCGTACGCGTCGTTATCGGTCTGTAAACTGGACCTGTGCTACGCACACTGCTCGTATAGGTTCCAAAGCTGTTACGTCATACACCACAACGTGGGAATGCGAGTAACGTTGTATGAGTTGATACAAGTTGAGAAAAAAGCGAAGGTATACTATGCAAGCACCACTTGGGTTGATTTTGATGCTGCAGGTTCAGTGTTCTGTCACTCGTATACTTCGTTCCGCATTTCGAACTCTGGTTCTGCTTTCAAGTTGCACACCTATTGGCTGTAACTTGATTGCCCAACTGTCACTAATCGCGTGTCTTATCATGAGACGTTGTAGCGGGGAAACAACAGATCCTCTCAGAGAATGCGCGCATATACAAAACGTTAATGGAAGTAACTGCATGACTGACTAACCATCTGCATGGGGCCTTATACCTTACCCGCAACACTCTATTTTACAGTATAGGGAGATTTAGAAACTCGGGCACTAAAGTTAGGGAACAGCGCCTGCCCTAAAGCCGTTCGAGTTTAGCGCAGAGCTATATATATATATAAACCGACGCAATTTTCCAGGTATACGATGAACTTCCTTCAGCGAACTTTAGAGAACGCAAGAAGCTTGTTTCGCCAATTCGTAAAACATTTGACTAAGCTTGATTCGGCGTAGAGGCCACGTTTGGCGTCATCGAATTACGTATGGACGCGATCCTGCGAGTCCACGTGACCTTCCACGTTAGAGTGTCGTCTGCTCGGCATCGTGTCACCGCCAGAGCTGAAAGCCTCGCGTTATCTGCAGTGGCGCGTTACATTGAATTATACAGAGTGTTTGTGTTTATACACTCTCGCGATACGATGCGTCTATATATGCCCTATGCCCCTTACATGTATAGCATCAGTCAAAAATTGAAACCCGGACAGAAAGCAACTAACTAGAACTCCCGTCGCGCGTAGTTCGTGGAATTACGACGTGCATGTAACCGCTCTGTATAGTCGGTTTCTAAGGGATGGGCCAGTCTTAAGCGTACGTTTTGCGCAGTATGAATTACGCCACCTTTACGAATCTGTACGCTATAGTACATTTTACTGCACATTGCTTTCAATAATTCTTTTATGTTACCTACATCGGAAGCGACTATGCAAAATATTGATCCCGGATATTAGGAAAAACAGATGTCTGCCGTACTGAATATGTATGGTGAAGCGGCTTTAATCATGTGCACTCTAAAAAAAGTTTACACCCTTTGAATCGTATCTTGCCACACAACAATAAACGTCATATTTCTCGCCCGCATTTCCTTTCTTTAAGGCTGCGAGCCTGGTACTGCCCAGTAACGAACGGCATGCGCGTTATCAGCATGACATAGCGTTGCCGACAGGAAATTAGCGGGCGCGGCGTTTTCAAGAAAGGAAATGCAAGCACAACAGATGACGATTATCGTTGTGTGACAGATAAACACCCCGAAGGGTGTAGACTTTTTTTAGAGTGTGATAACCTTGTCGTCGGATTTTGTGAAAATGGACAAAAAAGAAACAAAAAAAACGACGAAAGCTGTGAGGTGCATTTCGGGTAATTTCGAATAACGCTATACAGACGTGCACTAAAGTCCAGAATGCAGCGTGTCAACCAACCACATGACGTTAAATCTTCAATTCTGCATTTTTATGGCAAAGAAAGATTGTTTACCTTAAAAAGAAGAAGGGAAAACACGATGAGACACGATTTTTCCGCGCACACGGAAATGCTGCTTTCGGCGTCGAACCGTGGCATTAAAAAAAGAAAAGCGTTTTTCCCGTTCGTAAAATACCAGTAATAAGAACCGACTTGGAAAAGCGATTATGTCCCTCGAGCTATCTATATGCCATCTATATGGCGTCCGAGGAGGATATAGCGTCGAAAAACACACGTTCCGCGCCAGCTTGTTGCGCCATGTATATATACTCTTTGCTGCGTCGAGAAGCGTTCTTCTTTGGTCTGCGTTCGCCGTCCGAAGCAATTAGAAACGGCACTCTTTTTTTCTTATCGGGAACGGAGAAGTGGGGGGGGGGGGGGAGTATAATGTCTGCGATTGTCCGTGCGATGGGATGGGGTGGGGGCATGAAGGTGGAAGGGGAATTGGCGGAGTATATAGAGGTCTTTGAAGGTGTGGATGGGGAGTGGGGGGGGCGCTTTGTGGAGCGAGTCGCTAATGCAAGTCTTGTGTTTCGGACGCGCTTCGCCGCGCACCAAATGACGTCGCCCGTGCGAACGAATGCTGGCCGCACGAATAACGCCGCTCGTGCACGTGCGCGCATGCGTACTCGGTTGCGTGCGTCTCGGTGCAGCTTTTCTTGCCCGCTTGTTTATGGCCGCGCCGTGTGCCTGCGCATACATGCTGAACTGCTAAATCACGGCAGGAAGTCTCCATATCGTCTGATATATAGAACGGCGTGAATGCCTACGCAGTATAAGCAGCTCAGCAGGCTATATATTACGCGCTAGGTTTGGGTGCTGTTTTCTTGTGTTTTGTTTTTTTTCCCTCGTGTTTTCTGATCAAACTATAAACACAACAACCGAATACTAGGTGGGGGGGGGGGGGGGGGGGGGGAGAGGATAACGCGCTGTGTGGAATGGCTACCGACCACACGGTATAGTTCTTAATCTGCCCATCCCTCAATGCTTTGAAAAGCTTCAATTGCTCACGTAGGGCGTGCAACTTTCTTGTGTGTTTGGAGATTTCGGCGTGATGTTTTAGCCGAGAACGGAAGCGGACCAAAGTTCGCGTCGACGCGCAACTAACTCGCCCGTGCTGTCTTGTTTCTCGGTCACGAAGAATTGCGCTTTGATAACGCCGGTGGAAACGCGGTCGTTGCCTCTCAAACATATTGTTTAGACAGTCTGTAAGAACGATTGCGAAATTATTCCGGGGATTTTTCGCCCTAAACCTTTTGTTTGTCTTTCGTGTGCAGACTTTCGGCAAAAGAAGAAAAGAAAAAGAAGAATAACGTTCTTAAGTGTAGCGATTACAATAGCCCAAAGAAAATAAACGTGTAAACTGACTTATCGCGTATGCATACGCTGCACATGGACTTCATATGACTAGGATTACAAACCTATACGCAGTAAACTCGCCTTTAATAAGTCTGTGACCAGTATCTAGAAATTTTTTTTTTAAATTCGCTTTGATAAGAGTTGGCTTTCCGTTTCCTTCGGTTCTACATCTCGACGTGACGTCATTGAACTGTGATGGACCGAGGCACACACAGAAACAGACGAATAAAAAGGAAAGAACGCGTGTTAGGGAGCGCGGAATCTCCAAATACATTGCTTCATAAATAATAGTACTCTCGGGCTGGTTGCTTGTTGCAGGTGCAGGCTTGCGGGCTTGTCGCGATAAGAAACGTACATCGATATTTCGATGTCCCGGGGAACCGACAAGCTGTATGTTTCTGCAGATCTTGTAATCACTTATGTTAAAAAACGGACCTCTGCGACAACCTTTGAAAATGTTCTGGGCCTGCACATACATGCCAATATATGTATCAGAAACACTGGAAATTGGTTTATTGATTGATTGATTGATTGATTGATTGATTGATTGATTGCTTCGCTTGACAGTATTTCGCCTTGTAGTTAGCAGTTCCATATACGTCCATGACCCGACGACTGCAACTCATAATGGAAGTACGCCCTCATATCTACATTCAGCAGCTCTATATGAAAGTGACAAATCGTATACTCTTTTCAGTTCAATTAAATTTTTATATATAACTTTTTTGCAGGACAAAACTTTTTGTCTCTTCGTTTACTTGCGGGCGATATGCGGCGTTGTCGTTGGAAGCGTGCATATTGAACGACGTTTGTTACAGCTGTAAACGAAACGTCGATACTTTTGTTCTTTTTTTCTGAATCATATGCAACGAGAGTCCATCAGAGCGTCGCATTGTCTGTGGAAATCAAAATAAAAGTTAAACAAAAACACCATCGTGCAACTTAGCAAACAATAATCCGCCGCAACGATAAATACAATGACAGAAGTATCGGCGCAGCAGTCGTCATGATTGTCTGCGTCCTGTGCAGACGACCGTGACGTCATTTGTTTTCTGTTCATTAATAAATTCTGTATCGCAAAACAGGGAAGCAGCAAAACAGAAACCGGAGGCTGAATTCACGATCATGTTTTTGTTCGTACGTACTGTTTGCTGTTGGCCGGCCGCTTTTGTTGCTATAATTGTTAATTATAATCATTATACGTGTTAATTGATTGGTTGGCATATGTACTCCTACGAACAGTTCTGTCGTAAGAACTTTTTTTTGTGAGTACAGTCGCCGAATGTAAATACTTTGGCATTGCTTCGAGTGTGTCACCCACCGATAGCGAACGTACACACATTCAATGTGAAATACGAGAAGGGGCAACAAACATCACGCCAGGAGGAAGGAATCTTAGGGTGACATAAAATTGCTCCATTGAAACGAAAGGTGAGCTTCAGTGATATCCCGCTGCAGAGTAATTGGCGCGGCAGAGTGTGCGTTGAGCCGCTACGCGCAGCTTGTACTGCATGCAGCCGGCACCCCCCCCCCCCCCCCCTTAATAACGTCTAAGCAAATTAAGTGCATTATATAAATATCTTTCGTCAGCGCAATGTCTCACACATTACTTAAGAAATTCGTGCTTACTTTTAATTTCCACCGCATTATCCGAAGATGTTAAAGGGCAGTCGGGGGGCACTGTGCTTTCTTTAGGTGAGAAATTGGACACCGTATACTTTGTTGCTTTCCTTATATGTTTTCATTCTTATGTTGTTATTATAATTGCTGTCTGCGTTCGATGAGATCATACTATCATAAGCACTATATGCGCTGCCATCTTTCGTATGTGCTCTCTTTTTCGATGCTCTGTGCGACAGAACAGCATATCGCATTGTAACACAACATAGATTACCTTAAGCGAAATAGCAGTCGGAAAAGCCGGCTTTTTAAAGAAATATGTATGTCTAAATGGACTATAAGTGAATTCTCCGAACGGCTTTTAGACATTAGCTCGCGTCTTTTCACGACGTTGCAATTGTTGCCTCTAATTTCTTAGAAGCACTTGTGTGTGTGTGTGTGTGTGTGTGTGTGTCGCTTCGTATATGTGTTTGTCTCGTTTCTGCGCTATGTTCTACTTGTTCGTCGTGTATGTATATACCAACACGCTCAGTCTGCTCTCGGCAGCAATATTTATTTTCATAAATGCAACTGGCACGCTCGCTGGTCACTTTATTCGTCTCGACGCTGTCCAACATGCAATACATGCGAAAGTCCACAGCAACAGCAGCTCTAACAACACTCAATATGTGCACTCACACTTTTTTTTTTTACAACAGCAGCGTGCTTGTATATATATAGTCATCGCACTCTCACGTACTCGCCAGAGCTTCATTCCGAAAGCGTTAAAATTTTACGCCAGGACGGTTGACGCTATCTCCCTTTACCATCTCCTTATAGTTAGGCTCGCGTACACAACAGAGGGAAGTAAAACAAAAACAAGAAATCAGAAGCAATCTGCAGTTTTGCCGTTTCCTTCGGGGCACAGAATGCGCGGGGCTCCCTGCAGCGTAAATGCCGAGCGTATAAGTATAGTATAAGTAGTATACAGGCAGTTGCTCGACACAGCTCGTTCGAGAACGCGCGTAGCGTTCCTGCTTTCTTTCTTTATTATTTTTTTTCCTGTTCGCATTTCTCATTCTCGATTCGCCCACGCCGTTGTCAGAGGGCCCGCGCTCGGGCACGCCGCGCGTATACACACATGCGTGTATAACGCGTCTCCGTGTGTATGTATATACGCGCGCATTGCACGTGCGCCATGGCGTAGAAAATTGGTCCTCGTTGCGATCTCTGCCGTCACCTCTTCATTATTTCCTTCTCTGCGTGTGTGTGTGTGTGAGCACAGCAGTATGGGATATGTGCACACTAATCCACTATACGAGTTGCTGCTCGTGCGTTGCGACCGCCGGAGAGGCACATATGTGAGCGGGATGGATATAGCACGAGGCGTATAGAGACGTCTTAGTTTTCTTCTTCTTAATTTTTTTTTGTGAGACATTTCTTTATAGGCTGAAACGAGGAAGCGCCGCCGGCACGAATACGTGTACTGTATGTACACGGCGATGGTGCCCGCTTGCCCGCGCCGGTTATATGTATACGCGCGAACGCAAAGTCAAGTGTGTTCGTTCGTGCGTGCGTTTTGCGCTTTGCACCCTGTGTGCACGCTGACAGGACGAGGAGGAGGAGGGGGGGGGGGGGGGGGGGGGGTATCTGCTGATGTTGCTGCTGCAGTGGAATGTGAACGCGTGTGAGTGCTCGTGAGATTGTTCTCCGAGAGGGTGTGCACGCGTTGTCTTTCTCTCTCTCTCTCTCTCTCCCTCCGGCTGCGGCAACATGCTCCCGTGACAGATCGGCGTGCACCGTGCGCGCCCGATCATTGATCGGTGGTGTCTTCCTCGGAAACTCCTATCTATCGCTGCCCTCGCGTGAGCCATCGAGCGTGCTCGAGTGACAGGCGAGATAGAGATAGACGCGTCAGCTGTAACCCACGCTGCATGCGTGTGCCAGCCTGGATGTATACACACACGCGCGCTGATCCATCACGGCTTCGAGTTTCGCGTCATATTCCGGCGGCTGCGTGGAATCAGCATTGTCTGTGTGTGTGCGTGTGTGTGTGTGTGCGTGCGCGCGCATATGTCAGTGGCGAGGAGGTAGAAAGAATCGTGCTTCAACAAATGGGGAAAGAAATTATGACACTTCGTAGTCGATAGCACACGCGCATCCCTATGGTACTATATATGTGCCTGTGTATATGCACCTATAATAGAATACTGCACTGTAAAATCAAAGCAAAATATTGAAGTTGGCTGGGGTCGTGTGATATGCGGCGTCATAGTGTTGTGATTGCAAAAGTTGGTGGCTCAGCGCTCGGAGTCCTGTACACATATTTTCTACAGTAATATATACCTTTTTAAACATTTTCTTCCTTTCAGTGCAACAAGGCAAATCACATCGGGTGCAGTACGCCGAGCAAAGTGGCTACTCTGCTTCCATGTACTTAGACAGCAGCTGATGAACTAAAGGTTCCCCTTAATCACATATTGAACAGCGTTCCGCATTGCGGCGTCCAATTTCGAAGTCTTTCCGTTCTGCAGAGAGAAAATTCGCTCATGCCCGCAGTTGTTACGGCTTGTATACGGCGTCACCGTTAGGAAAGGCAACGGCTGATTTGAGTTCGCGGCCATCTTTTGTCCTTGTTCTTGGACTTGAGACTAAACGTCAATGGGGAAGATTCGTCCTGAAGAGAGCTTATTCAGAAACTATAAGAATATGCCAGGCAAAAGCCATAGTTTGCTGTAAAATAGCTTAACTCACCCTTAAAATTCAAGAAGGGTGTAAATCTGTCTATAACTCACGCCCTTACACCCGAAAAGGTGTAAGCGTGTGAGCGGTAGACACACTTACATCCTTGTTCACTTTTAAGGGTGTAAGTTATTTTACAGTGTTCACCCGCAACCTCTACTCGAGTGCCAATTGTTCTTAGCCCTATTTAATTGACGTACCGCGTCGACAAATGCGCAACGCGCACTATGCATGCATCGAGATTGGTTGCCAACGCTATCTGCTATATATGCTTTTCTCGATCACGTGTCGTCTGCAGATGCTGTTGACGCTCACTTTTGGTCTGGTCGAAGCATCGCGAGTCAGATTCGTTGATGCGCTGTGTTGCTATATATAGTTGCGTGCGGACGACACCGAAAACACGGTGTACAACTCTCTATAACCACTGGTCTGTGAGACGCGCCTAATGCTCGGTGGTTTGCATAATAGGTCTACATATCTATAATACGTGTTCACGCACAATGGAGTCGCTGTGTCTGGCAGGGAACAAAAAAGAAACGCGAAATGAAAACAACGACGACTAGGATGAATAGGGAATAAATAAGGCGAAGAAAAAAAGGAAAGCACGGATTTCACCGACGACGCCAGAAAGCCATGTGGCGAACGCATGGATTGCTGCGAAAGTACATCGCTGTTCGGGACAAGCACGAGAAGACGCTTTTGAGATGATGCGGAACACGGATATACTTTTCGAACATGCATGCAGCATTCCCGTGGAAAATAATTGTTTACGGAGGGGGAGGGGGGAGAGAGAGAAAAAAGAAAGACAGGAGTATAACATATAAAAACAACACGTGGCCGAGGAAAAAGTGTAAGCAGCGTACTCACCTCAGTAAGAAAGAAATAAGAAGTCAAAAAGAAAGTCGCTGACACCGCTGCTCCACGAGGCTCAATGGCCGCAAACCGATTACATGCTGCGCGCCAGACACTATATATGCGGAGTGAGTACCCATAGGTATTGTTACGGACACTTAGAGGGATGCGCGGCGAAGAGAATGGATGCCGAAGAGCAGACGACAGAGAGAAGTTACTTCTGCTCGCCTGGTGTGGGGAGGGTGGTCAGCGACCGTCTGCCGTACGTTGACGACATGAAAAAAGAAAGAAGGGAGCTAGACCACTGCAAATGACAGGTCCTGGCGTATCGACACCACACATTTGAACGCAGGTGCCACCAGACGGCGCCTTCCTCGTTTATGCGTGCATGCACACACACGGCCGTGTTCATAGCTCTGTGACCTTATATACAGCATTACTCCGTGTCGCGTCACCGTGAAAATCATGCACGGCTTTTTGGTGCGGGCATCGTAATGTCTTAAGATGGGAAGGTGATCGGAGAGAAGGATGTTATGTAGGTGATAGAGCGACGTTGATACGTATGCCCAGAAGCCGGGAAGCAAATGATGTGTGGTGACGATAGCGATGACTGCAGGTTCCTATACGCGTTCGCCGTGTGTTTATAGTATAATGCTGCGCGAGGGCGCTAGGTGCGCTCTTTGTATGTACGTATTAAATAACACGGGAGGCATAAAGAAACAGCTATCGAGACGCAGATTTAGGATGCAAATTGCGCTTTTCGCTGTCGCAGACGAGGCCTATAGATCGTCGGCGTGGCTCCTGTATACAGTGCCTGTGCGTGATTACGTGAAGTTCCGAGCTGCTGGATCTCTCGGAGTCTACTTGATTTCGTTCGTCTTTCTCGTTCGCTTGTTTTGTTATATTGTTGCTTGGTATTGCTTTTTCTCTTACCGTTATTTCTTTTCGGGGCAGTTTATTTTCTCGCATGCATGGTTGGTCGTCAGGCATGCTATACGCTCGGTTGACCGCAACATCGAGACATACCCACGGAGACGCCCTCTCTTCGCTGTGCGCAAAGTGGCGTGTCCGTTTGCACTGCTGCATGCGTGCACTATAGCGTGAACTAGCACATTGTGTACGCAGACTTCGTTCTGCTGCTAATTGCGCCCAGCGCTATCGGAGCTTCGACATATTTGCGCACTGCGATGAGATACAAAGCGAGAAGAAAAAAAAAAATGAACCTCAGGATCGATTTGCCTCACGGGATGCCATTTAAAAAATTCTGCTTAAGTACAGTCATCTCAGGACACTACAACGATTTGTGGGAAACGTTTGTTTTCGCACAGCGCCTATAGTTTTGTTGTCCGATGCAAATGCCATGCCGTTTGCCAGGCGTTTCCAGCGTACAGCCATATATACCTTGCGGGGCTCAACAAATGGTGTATTGGTGGACCAATGATCTTGGCTTCTGCAGTAATATATGCGCGCAATGAAACTGCGCAACCGCGGGTGCGTGGATACGTCACAGTGAAACAGCCCGGTGGCTTTGAGAGTCCACCGCTCCTATCTCGTGCATTTCTTTCCGTTTTTCTTAGTGTACTTGATTAAGAGTTCAAGTATAAAAAGGAGGCACGAACGTGTGAATTTTACGGGTGTTTGGTACGTGTTTCACACCGCGAAGTTCTGCAAGGCAAGCTCAATAAAGTGTTGAAAAAGAGCTAGCGAGCTTTGGATATATATCTCGAGCACGGATGCTAAGAGGGGATGGCTTCGAGCCTCCCAGTTTATGACGTTGAAATCAATCATGCGTATCATGCAAATTGTACTTGATTTTAGTGCCTGAAGCGTTCGCAATAGCAAAACGCCTGTGTTGTAAACGTGGTTCAAAACGCTTCTTTTGACGCGTTATACGAGCGGTTGTGTTTGCAGTTTATCGTTTAGAGAAAGCTATGTTCGAGAGAACTATTTTTTCAGGTGACTTACGTACGGCAGAAGTGAGTGTGCAACAAGGGACCCTATTTCGCTTTTGAGCGTTATGCGTGACCCAAACCACTGTTCAGTAAATTTAGATATTACAGTTATCAGGATTCCTGGTTGTGTCCTAAGAGGCCGCCAGGAGGATATACATATACAAGAAAAGTGGCTCGACGCGGTGCTATCCACAGAATAGCGAGCCCCCGTTCGCGGGCGTATACGTTGCAGCCGCTCCGTGCGAGGGACACATCGCGTTCCACAAAACCGCCCAAATATTGCATGCTTGCACGTACAGCACTGCATGCAAGAGTGCGCCCGTCGTGATACTGGGAGGAGCGCCATCATGCGCACGCATACGTGCATAGTACACGCCTGGGCAGCGCACTTGGCAGCGCGGCTCTCTGTATAGGCTTCGGTGGGAATTCGGTGAGAGACAGAACACACAGTCGCCACGAAAGCCTTGAAAAGCACGTGCGTTCTAAAGGAATCCGTGGTTATATAGGATCTCCATCGCGGAACGGAAGCAGCGCGAAGCAAGCCCAGCGCAAGACTTAAAACACTGTACACACAGCCCCTCAAAAGGGGAAAAGGATAATGAACACACGCGCGGTTTCAGGTTTCCCACTCTTCTTCTCGGCTTCACCACGTGTAGGGCGCCTCGCGTTCGTTTAAGCGCACCGCCGACGCCGTGAGATGAATTTTGAGCGACTCCGATCCCGTGGTGTATAGTGTACACTGTGTATGCGCTATACACCGGGGGCGCGCTCATGCGTGCGTGCGCGAGACACGCAACCGCGAAGCCCGCTTCACCTTTCCTCTTCCCACACGAGAGCACGGCTACTGTACTTCAGGTGGGCCTTAATTTTATAAATACCTTAATGCCCTTTTATATGCCCCGTAATTCGACCCCCCCCCCCCCCTACATTCCCCTTTGCCTTTCCTTGAGTGGGGACCATTAATCTGGTCTCTCCTTCGTTCGTGCGATATATAAATACGCACTCACCTCTATGTACACTTTATGCGCACGTTGTAGCCCGTCTATATTAACGGAATGAAAAGAGTAAGCGCGCGTGACCGTCGACACTCCATGCGCATGCTTACTTACGTCCGCAACTTCAGCAGGGCAGGCTTGCCGCATTGCGTTTCGTCCGTGCGCCTGGATCTGCGCTCTTGGAACGTGTTCCGATCACGCGCCCTTCGCCTGGAGATATGACACAAACGCACATGCCCACCCACCTGCACACGCACGTACATGCATGCACACACACACACACACACACACACACACACACACACACACACACACACACACACACACACACACACACACACACACACACACACACACACACACATATATATATATATATATATATATATATATATATATATATATATATATATATATATATATACACACACCAAAACAGACACATACACACACACATACAGAGACCCAAACACACGCATGTACACACAGACAGGGACGCGACACACGTACAAACACACGCCCATACACATTACTGGCGCATGTGTGTGTGCACATTCTCGTGTGCGTATAGCGTAAGTAGCCTGTGGCCGTAATGTACGCAGGCGCGCCCGGGGAAGGTAATGAGCCTCTCGCGCAAGAAAACGGACGACGCACCGTCCACGCATTCGGGAGGACAAGAAAAATGACCGAGCCTGCGCGCAGGGAACGCGCGCGCGGCGTGAGCGAATAATTGCGCGCCAGTGAAAGCGTCAGCTCGCACACGGTCGGGATCCATTTAACGGTGGCCCGCCGCGTGGTGGCGCCAAAGAAGGTGTGCGCCCCTGCACTGCGGGCGCAAAAACAGACTCGCCACGGCTTCGACGGCTGCGGGTGCACCAAGCCGGCCTGCAACTCCAGGGCAAGCTGGGCTGAAGGACGCATCGCGCGATATACTCTATAGAGCATGCGCTCGTGCATGCTCTACGTGTAGGAATGGACCGGAAGTTGGCTCGTTTGCACACCCGTGATTACAAGAAAGCGTTAGCTTATCCTGACAAAAAAAAAAAAATGTGTTAACATTTACGGAACACCAGCGTCGCAGACGTAATCAGCAGCAACCGAGGCGCCATCTGGCGACGTTAAGTTCAATTAGAGGTTACAAAATTAATGTTGCTACGTGCGTGCGGGCTTAAGTGAGCTTACTCATTTGCTCCTGTGAAGGCATCGGCAACGCTATAATCGTTAAAGGGGCGGGGCAGCCATGATTTGCGGCTTGACACTGCAATGAAATTTCGCGGCATCGTGCAAGTTGCCCTCTCCGTGCCTGGTCTACCCTGAAAAAAAAAAAAAGTTACGGAAAGTGAAATGTGTAGAACTGTCCTGTTTTTCTCTGACGTCGAATTCTAACGGGAATACATCACGCCCATGCAGTCGATACTGACTGAGCACCTAAGAAAGTCCAGTAGTTTTATATAGATTATAGTACACTATAGATATAAATATAGGCTGCGTTTGTACATGTTCGCAATCGGAGTCTCTCTCTCTCTTTATATATATATATATATATATATATATATATATATCCTAGTAACTGGAGCTTCGAGAACACACTAGATCCAAAGCTGTCCCACGTGGAATAGGTATAGAAAGCATTACACGCGTCCACTCCGTTACGGTCCCACAAGCCTCTCTCGTCGCCTATGTTCTACTCGAAGGAAGGAGCGCTAGCTGTTAATGCATATATGTGCTCGCCCCGGGAGAGTGTACACAGACGTGGTCGCCCGATAACATCCGCAAGGCCACGCTGGCGCCTCTCTCGTCGAGGCCCGACGTTATTAATGAGCGGGTCCATTGGCGGGGTTAACGAGACCCGCGAACTCCCTCAGACCCCTCGCCTCCACACTTCCCCTTCCTTCTTCTTCTCGCCCCGCACACCGGCAGTCCGGCAAGCGTCGAGGCACGACGACGATGCCTCGAGCGCGTCGTGTACACCGCGTTTACTCGTGTGTGAGCCGCACCTTCCCTACCCCTCTCCACGCACACATACGCTCACATTTACCAATGCTCGCTAAGCTCGTTGTCAACAGTACATATCAGTCGCTTGATGATTTGAGATTTCTGGAATACTTAACTGCACGGACGGCGCCGAGGACAACCATCCTTGGGAGTGTGTCGATGAAGTGAAGAAGGCGTCGATGTAAGTTCCCTTCTTCTGCTAATCTCGGTGACGAAGGGGAACGACATCGAGAGCGAGGGAGATGAAGAAGGAAAGTGAACGTGGTCGGTGGTGTCTATACTCGAATATATTGTGTAGCCAGTGCTTGCATTATAGTCTATGCACGACTGTTATGATCACACGCGCTTTTCTCGCCTGTTCATATTTAATTTTTTTTTTCGCGTCCCATCAAAACGTCATTCTCGAAGTGGTCCACGGTTTCATCGGAGTCCAACTCGCGTAATATCCGCATGATGACCCCCCCCCCCCAAAAGAAAAAAAAAACAAGAAAGTGCGGGTCTTACACGAGTGGATGCGGTATATACCTGCGCTAAAGCTGCATAGAGCGTGTTAAACGCGCGCGCTCGGACGCAGTATATATACCTGCGGACACACACGCATGCACGGGTCGCGTCGGTATCGGCGGAATCTATCTCTCGCACGCCGCTGCCGGCAGTGATTAGTGGTGGCGCGGGCACCGATGTAGACCGCGTCGTCGAGGCGAGCGCGCGCTCTCTCGCACCTCGATCCAGTACAGCGCGCCTCCGTCCGTGGTGGCGCCCAAGGCCGACAGCACTCCTCTCACCGCTCCCATCTCCCGCCGTCGTCTCGCACGCACTATGTACCGCCGATATCGTCACCTATGTTGCGCGCGCGCGTTATTAGGATGCACGCCCGCGGGGGTTCCCGCCGATATATATATACATATATGTGTGCATGCATGTGTGTGTGTGTGTGTGTGTGTGTGTGTGCGTGCGTGTGTGCGTGCGTGTGTATGTGTGTGTGTGTGTGTTTGTGTGTGTGTGTGTGTGTGTGTGTGTGTGTGTGTGTGTGTGCCTTGCGTGTGAAAAAAAGCGGCGTTATCGGCACACGCGTACGTGCGTGCTTTCCATCGTCGGAACCTGCTCGAAGTCTACAAGGACATGACGAAGCTAAAAAAAAGAAAGATAACGTATATACAGTAAGTCTTCGTTATAACGAAGTCGTCGGGACGACAAGAAAGATTGTTGCGGGGAGAAGAGAAGCGGAAGAATATATTTACGGAATATTTAGAATGACTTAAGCGGCGGACCAGTAGGTGGGTATATAGCTCGCGAAGTGCAAGAGCGTTGTCACCTTCGGACTATATAATCTTCGACGTCTTCTTCATCATCCTGTCACATGGCCCTCGGCGGGACCGCGTCCCACTGCTGCATGCCTGCGCGGTTAAGGGGCGCTCCAATGAAACGTCTTGAAGCGCGCGATGCCGAAAATTCACGCGGAGTAATCAGATCGTTGTCTTAGCACGTTAAATCCCGATTTTTTTTAAAGCCCTTCATCAGCTTATGCGTGTCAGCTAGGTCCACTGTGAGGCAGAGGTTGCGTCTCATCAGTCATGTCACTCACGACGCATGTTGCATGCATGTGAAACAATTTTGGAAATAAATAAGTAAATGTTATCCGTATACTCTTATCCATTGACCACGCCGCGCTTCTCGTGCCCGGGCGCCGCAAATTTGACGCACCATCTATGGCTCCATTTGCATATCGTTCTCGCTTGCGTATACTTCTATATGTACCGACGTGCATCATCGCGCCGTACTTGGATACGAGCGTTCTTCTGCATGCATTCAGCGCGTGGAATGTGTAATACGCGAGAGCCAAGCGATTTCCTCGACAAGCGCCGATCCTCTCTCGCGCTCAGATTCGCTGGCACGTGCAATGGCAATGCGTATGCATAGAGTGCGTGCTTTGTTATTCCCTGCGCGTCACAGATAATCGGTCGCGCCGTGTGTGTCGCTCTTATTTCAGGCACGCGCGTTATCGCTCTCCGCGCAACGAGGCACGTATAGATACATATACGTATACATATGCACACCGCATGGCGGCTCCCGGGTCTGCGAGCACGTGCGCGGCGCGGAACGAAAGCTCGGCGTCAAGAGCGAGCGCTGCTCGCATGCCTAATTGAGCGCGCGCCGGAGGGGGAAGCAAACGACGCCAATTAACACGCGCCGGCGCTAATTGTCGCCGACGAACGGCGCAGAGCGTGACGTTCCTTCTGGCGTTACCTGAGCCGCTCGCGCTTGTGTGTGTGTGTGTGTGTATATATATGTATGCACACACACACACGTGAAGGCGTCTAGCGCCTGTCTCTCCCAACTCACCTCTATTGGAAATGTTCCGTTCGTTTTGTTCGTTTCTTCGTTCGTTTATATGTTTTCGTTAAGTTACAGTTAGAGTAACGGAAGCAGC
This sequence comes from Dermacentor andersoni, assembly GCF_023375885.2. Classification (NCBI taxonomy): domain Eukaryota; kingdom Metazoa; phylum Arthropoda; class Arachnida; order Ixodida; family Ixodidae; genus Dermacentor; species Dermacentor andersoni. The sequence goes on from NC_092816.1 coordinate 104,245,137, forward strand.
TATAATCAGCCTATAGTGGTGACGCCTATACTAAACGTGGTTCAGAGCTAAGAAAGGGTGATACGAGGTCCCGATATGGCGCGCGCTATAATATATAGAACAGCACGAAGCGAGCGCCTGGGAGCATGAAGAGACGATGGAGCATGCGTTAATTCCTTGATCATTTGCTAAGAATAGGAAGCAGGAGGAACCATAGCCTGTAACACAAGTGTTCTCTACTCCTATGATGTTTGAAAAAAAAATAGCTTATTCGGCAAGGCACATTCTGCGGTATATATAGCTAACGGCAGCTGACTTGGTTGCCTGACTGCCGGCGCGCTGTGCTTCGTCTGTATACTGCGCACGATGAGCCTGAGCAGACGACGACGACGGAGATGGTGCTTTCGGATCCTTAGCCCAGTTTTGAACATCGCCTGGCTCGCGTTGGCTTTCTGGTTATCGCGCCGAAGATAAAACTTCAAAGATAAACTTGAACAAAGCTCGCCGAGTTGGCATCGGACAGTAAACATCGGATCAAATGTTGCATCATCATCATCATCATCATCAGCCTGATTACGCCCACTGCAGGGCAAAGGCCTCTCCCATACTTCTCCAACTACCCCGGTCATGTACTAATTGTGGCCATGTTGACCCTCCAAACTTCCTAATCTCATCTGCCCACCTAACTTTCTGTCGCCCCCTGCTACGCTTCCCTTCTCTCGGAATCCAGTCCGTAACCCTTAATGACCATCGGTTATCTTCCCTCCTCATTACATGTCCTGCCCATGCCCATTTCTTTTTCTTGATTTCAACTAAGATGTCATTAACGCGCGTTTGTTCCCTCACCCAATCTGCTCTTTTCTTATCCCTTAACGTTACACCTATCATTTTTCTTTCCATAGCTCGTTGCGTCGTCCTCAATTTAAGTAGAACCCTTTTCGTAAGCCTCCAGGTTTCTGCCCCGTACGTGAGTACTGGTAAGACACAGCTGTTATACACTTTTCTCTTGAGGGATAATGGCAACCTGCTGTTCATGATCTGCGAATGCCTGCCAAACGCACCCCAGCCCATTCTTATTCTTCTGATTATTTCACTCTCATGATCTGGATCAGCAGTCACTACCTGTCCTAAGTAGATGTATTCTCTTACCACTTCCAGTGCCTCGCTACCTATCGTAAACTGCTGTTCCCTTCCGAGACTGTTAAACATTACTTTAGTTTTCTGCAGATTCATTTTTAGTCCCACCCTTCTGCTCTGCCTCTCCAGATCAGTGAGCATGCATTGCAGTTGGTCCCCTGAGTTACTAAGCAAGGCAATATCATCAGCGAAGCGCAAGTTACTAAGGTATTCTCCATTTACTCTTATCCCCAATTCTTCCCAATCCAGGTCTCTGAATACCTCCTGTAAACACGCTGTGAATAGCATTGGAGAGATCGTATCTCCCTGCCTGACGCCTTTCTTTATTGGGATTTTGTTGCTTTCTTTATGGAGGAGTACAGTGGCTGTGGAGCCGCTATAGATATCTTTCAGTATTTTTACATACGGCTCGTCTACACCCTGATTCCGCAATGCCTCCATGACTGCTGAGGTTTCGACTGAATCAAACGCTTTCTCGTAATCAATGAAAGCTATATATAATGGTTGGTTATATTCCGCACATTTCTCTATCACCTGATTGATAGTGTGAATATGATCTATTGTTGAGTAGCCTTTACGGAATCCTGCCTGGTCCTTTGGTTGACGGAAGTCTAAGGTGTTCCGGATTCTATTTGCAATTACCTTAGTAAATACTTTGTAGGCAACGGACAGTAAGCTGATCGGTCTATAATTTTTCAAGTCTTTGGCGTCGCCTTTCTTATGGATTAGGATTATGTTAGCGTTCTTCCAAGATTCCGGTACGCTCGAGGTCTTGAGGCATTGCGTATAGAGGCTGGCCAGTTTTTCTAGAACAATCTGCCCACCATCCTTCAGCAAATCTGCTGTTACCTGATCCTCCCCAGCTGCCTTCCCCCTTTGTATAGCTCCCAAGGCTTTCTTTACTTCTTCCGGCGTTACTTCTGGGATCGTTGAATGTTGCATCGCTGTCACCCATATACGCACCCACCTTGTAGGTATACATACATACAGGAAAGTCCTTTAAATATATATACGGCTGAGTGTATGAGTGGGCGCGTCCTAGTCACTCAATCGAAGCATGTGGCAATCGGGAATTTAGGCAGCTGTATTTTACACAGGGAAGCCGTGCATACATTGAGTCTTGTAATTTCTTTCACACGCCACTCAAGTCGTACGGCTTTACATGCGCGTCTGCGCGCGCTATGAAACGTCCCGCTACAGCGCGCCAGTTATCTCCATATCCGCACCGCCGCTCGCAAGCGACGCGACCATTAACTATCACGCGGCCTGAATCACCCCCTCCACCTCCGTCCCACACCTCGAGCTCAATTTGTATACGCACAATCGCCACTACCTGTTCCTCGCGTATCAGCTCGGCGCCTTAAACGTCCGATGGCGTTACAACGCATGCATGCATGCTGCTGCTGCTGTTGCTAAGCGGCGTAGATGGCAGCAGCCAGCTCCGCTGTCTCACTCTTTCAATAACAGCACCCCCTCCCCCTCCTCGAAGTCCGTGCTCGCTGCTGTTTGTGTACAGTGCTGCCTCCACTGCAACTTTGAGCTATATGCCTTCGTTATAATGTATGCAGCGGCCGCGCGACGCGGCATTGCTGTTCACACAAGTATACAGTGTCGGCCGCGCAGCAGAACGCGCTGCGCTTTCATACCGACCCGCGACGCGCATGCATGCATACCGCCGTGCGCTGCGCGTAATTTATGCGCGCAGTTATTATAACACCGACAGAGCGGAAGCGGCAGCTGCCTCGCGCCGGCTTCCGCATAATTTGCAGCCGCGGGGGGATTATGTTGTCACTTTCGATAACGTGCCCTCCCATATCCTCCCGCCCACGTCCCTTTACTCCACTGTACTGTTTATAGAGCGGCTATTAAGGCAGGTACAGTGCGCGAAAAAGAAAAAAAAATTGTCGTTCTCGTTTGGACGTTACGGTAGCAGGGAGGTTTAGAAATAGGCGACTAAAAGTTTGGGGACACCATCGTCCGTGCGTGTAGAACGAAAGAGTAAAAAAAAAAAGAACCGACGGGTAGGGTGGATTCTCGCAAACGCAAAGCTGCTTGCGCACGCTTTTTCTATGACTCCCTAGTATAGGAGCTGTAGATTAGGAGACAAAAGAACCCAAACTCTGCGGGCTCGATTGTTTGTGAAACCGCTATGACTTGCGTATAGGCAAATGGAACTTCCCCAAGTCCGTCCCCTAACACAAAACCAAGAACATTATTGTTACGGAATTACGCTCGTTTTATTTCTTTTGGGCCTGATAAGCAGCATTGCGAGAAACTTCGGGCGTTAGTAGATTGGTCTGTGAATGAAAAAAAAACGTCGAGGGGGACAAAATTTGTCTGCGAGTTGGCAGACTACACTCGTGGAATTTACTTCGTCGGTAAAATATATAGAATGCGCGTTTCGCCAGAGTTTCGCAAGCTGGCAATGCTGCAAAACACCACTGTTCGCACGCTGCGGTACTCGCGCTTCCCCAAAACACGAATTCCGTATTCCTGCCTACTGAACTCCCCACCCCCCCGGAACGTGCGCCCTCCACCGAAATAAATAAATAAATAAATAAATAAATAAATAAATAAATAAATAAATAAATAAATACGCTTCAACCGCAAAGATTGAAAGCGAATTTCATTACTCTCTGGAATCAATAGCAGCACAATATTGCTATTGTGTATACTGGCTTTGTAGTTTGATACGATCCCTTTTAGGCAAGCTAATTAATGTCGTTGACCAAGTCACGTATAGTATACGTGAGCGTTTAGTTGGTGCTGCATAATCGACGTGTGTGTATAATCTATTGTCCGCGTTCGATGTTTTCAGATCGCATATATGCGATCTGAAAACATCGATTTCTTCTGAAGTATGGGAAGTTGCCTCTTCTCTCCTCTGTCTACACACCGTCGGCTGCGACATATTAGTGCTCACTATGTAATTGCGTGCATTCCTGTACAGTGCTCTCTACAGTGTGCACAGCATGCCGATTCCCTATAACGAGGGTGACGACCTGTTCTCTCTGTTATTTACATTTTATAATTTAGACCACCGGTTATGCGTTTTGCATCACGTGGCTACAAGGACCCATGTAGCACCGGACACAATTTCCTGAAATATTGAGAGTCATCTCTCTCTCTCTTCGCTCTCCCCTCCCTCTCCCCGTATTGGCTGTCACGTACGATGTTCCCTATTATGTAGTTGCGTGCACAGCACCACGCCTCCTCAACTTTCGAGCAATCGAACGGTAAGACGACAAAGGACGCGCGAGAACAACAATACAAAACGAAAAGAAGAGGGAGAGGGTCGCGTGTACAAAGAAAAAAAGAAGGCGAGAGGCAGGCAGGCATTATTATGGCCGCGCAGGCGCCGCGAATCTACAGCAGCAGCTTGTGTATTTTTTGCAAAGCCTCGAGGCGGCCTTTTTTACACGGGGCGATCCGTCTCCCCACACAATGGAACGTCGACAGCCCGCGCTGTCCACGAGCTGTCGACGTGTGTTTTATATATACCCGACGCGCGCGGCCGTGCGGTCCAATAAAGTGCAACGTGCGGTGGAAGGCCGTCCTCGCATGTTCCCGCCGCGACTCATCAGCCTCGCTGGTATACGCAGCGCACAAACAAGCGCTCTTGATCATCTTGGCGAGCGACTTGGCAGATTGATAAGGCGCTCTCCGCGCCGATGGCTCCGGCTATATACACGCCTCCTCTCTCTCTCTCTATTCGCAGGCGCGCATAAGACCCAAACTCGTGCCTTCCTTCGGTTGACTCCTTTCTTCCAGTGCTATATAGTCTCCCATCTTTCTTTTGAGCGCCGCACAGTGATGCGTCGCGGACAATCAAAGTGGGGCAAGGCCACTGGCGGGATTGTTTACGCGTCCGATATGACAGTTTCCTCACTTTTTCCTGTTCCTCGCGCAGCAAGTCCGGATCCTTTTCTTGTTTTACTCGATCCTGTCTCCTTATGTCTTCGTGTTCTTTTGTTTTGTCTGCGTGTGTGTATATGTGTGCATGCACGTGCGTGCGTGCGTAAGTTTATGTGTTCGTCTTCACTGCACTAGCTGCTGACGCACGCTTAGCGGTGAAAACACGAAGTGTGTACGCTTATTATAAGTGAACAATTGAAACGGCTGACGAAAAGGGTTGACGAAGAAGAGGCGATGACACTGCTCTTCTGTCCGCGCGCAGCGCGTGTATTTTTGGCTGGGTGCCGTGCGTGTGTGTGTGTCAGCGCCGGCGATTATACACTGCATCGCGCGTTCGCAGATGGGCTAACGCACAATGCAGCAGCGATAAACACGCTGTCATGCGAGGTAGCGAGGCTGCACGACACGTGGCCTTACAGTTCACGGATCGCACCGATGGGGGGCGCCTCCGCGAAGTTCGAGACGCGTGGGTACACCACAGCGTGCAACGCGTTATTCTCCTTGGTACTTATTACATCCCGTATTAACGGGGGTGAGGTCGCCACGTCCTTCATTGTGAAATCCTGGTCAGGTTCGATCGCGTATCCAGTCCGGTAGGGTTACTACTCCTCGTTGTTTCGACGTCTGAAAAGAACTCGCGCCGGCCCGACGCTTCGCTCTTGCGAGGGAAAAAAACAACAAAATATGGTGTTTTGCGTGCCGCAAGCACGATTTGATTATGAGGCACGCTCTATATTGGGGCACTCCGGAAATTTGGACCGCCTGGGGTCCCCTAACGTGCACCTAAATCTAAGTATACACGGGTGTTTTCGCCCCCATCGAAATGCGGTCGCCGTGGCCAGAATTCGATCCGGCGACTTCGTGCTCAGCAGCCCAGCACCATAGCCACTGAGCAACCACGACGGGTGTGCGAAATAACCGAAGCGTGGAGGCGAGCGGGCAAGTGCTCTGGCTTTATGGCGCTGCCGGTTGTTGGCGACTCAAAGGTGATGTCACGCGCACCGGCACTCTTGCATGTAGGTAGAGTCCCATCTTACACGTGTGCATTTTCCCAATTCTCGTGCGGTATAGCTTTAAACTAGAATACAGCACAGCACTACAAGTTTCAGCTATAAGGGCCTTTGATTCATGGGTTCCTTCCTTTACTCTATTTGTTTATTTTGTCTAGTGTTAATGCCTTCAAGATGAGCCCAAAGGAAATTTTGCGTGCAACTCCCGATTTGTTGTAAGCGCAAATATATGCAAAAACGTATTGCGCCTTCATATTACAAAGGCTGCATACATCGCGTGACACGAAAGTGCACACACACATGCCGCGCCACTTGCCGTCACCAGATGTGTGCGGCATGACGCAATCGCGTCCTTGGCGCACACCGCGCGAAACCAGCGCAACGTTACACACACGCTCCGCGCCAGAACGCGCCGTATAACTCCAATTAACGGGACGTCCCAAAAAACAACGCGAAACTGCGGCATCGCGTGACAGACCACTCCGGCGGCAGCGTGCAGCGGAACCCGCATGCAGCTATAAGAACTGAGGCGCTTTTCTTTCTTCGCGCGCCCTGCCCGGCCGGCACGCATTTTAACTCTTTGTGTTCAAGTTAATTACAAGGGGGAAAGAGGTGGGAAGAGGAGGGGGAGGGGGCAGGAGGTGAGCTACCGCTCGTCTCGCCACAGGCGCAAGCGTTTTATGGTCGTGTTCACTCGGTCGCTCAGCCGTAAATATGTGTGCATGTGTATGTGTGCATGAGTTGCGTGCATGCGTGAGCAAGGTGCTTGCGCGCGTTCCTTTTTTAGTATTATTTTACGAGGCGAGCCACCCAGGCTGGTGGAAGGCAGGCAGCGACATGTGTGGGCCTGGCTCCAGCCTGGGTTTCCTGTGGCCTCTCTTCTACTACAATACGCGCGCGCCAGGTCGCGGTTATAGCTGGTCGTCTCTTCTTCCAGGAAGAATAAAAAAAGAAGTTTGGACAGCAGCTCGTAGCTGTCTGCGCGGCACGCTTTTATTGGTCCACACGTTGGTGGCCCGTAGTTTTTTTACGGCTTCACCTCGTAACGAAAGTGCCGGTGGTGGCGACGTTAATGACCACACTATACGTGGCAGTGGAGAGGCGCTTGTGGGCGGAGAGAGGGAGATGCCGCGCGAGAGGAGGAAAGAGATGGCGCTGCCGCGTCGCCGTCTTAAGCTATATAGGGCAGTTTAAGGAAGTTCGGTAGGAGTGGTGGCTTTGCCGTATACACGTTCATTGTAAACCGTGCGAAAGCCCGACATGTTGAGGAAGCAAGAACACCGCATTAGCTAAGTGCAAGTGCAATGAGATGCGAAGTGGCTTACGGTGTGTTCCCAAAGCATGCGAAACGCGCCCCCTTTCGGGCAACTTCTTGAGGTTGCGGGTGCTCCTACCGAATTCTTCGGCACTTTGTAAAGTGTGCGTGATGATGAGTGTGTAGAACGCTCGTCGCTAGCTTTCAAGCTAGGGAGGTTGAACCGAAATGCGACGGTACGGCAGAAAAAGAAAGAAGATAAAAAGAGAACGAATAAGGATAAAAAGAGAGAGAATTAAAGCATGCGGTGTTTGCGCGCTGTGGGCTTAAAGATCGGCTACTGATAGTTGGCAGTAAGCATTTATGGCGTGTATGTTCGACAGCTATGTTAGGAGAAATTGGCGGGAAGCAGCAAACAAAACAAAAATATCTCAAAGGAAAGCGCGTTTTTGACCCACTATATCCCTTTTCAAGGGAGGCTACCGGTTACACTCGTAAGATTTTGGGAAGTATAAATGCTATTGTTATTTTATTATTATTAGTTTTTTTTTTTTTCTGCAGACAGGCCCACGGGCAATTGAGACACATGGGCGCTCAGTGGCTTCTACTGCTCTGCAACATTTGCGCGCCATGCGGGGAAGCATGCACGGCGCGATGGCTTTAGCGGCATTCGCGTACTCACTGACAATGACAGGGCACATTATTAAGCAACAACCACTTCCTCAGTTCGAGAAGGTAGGTTTGCGTTAATGCAATTGCCTCCCCCCCCCCCTCCCCCCACCGAAAAAAAAAAAAAAAACTGCGGGGAAGCTTGCCTTCGAGGCGCACTGAAGCCGCTCGCCGACTACATTGGGTCTCTGCGCAGACGGGAAAACCGCATCGCGTGCACCGTGAGCATGCACATAAGCCGGGCACCTGCGCCGTAACAGGCCGGTTTCGTCAGGGTAGCGTGGGAGCTCCCTTCGTGATTTTGTCCGTCGGCAATTGACGCCCCGGACGCCGGGCTTGTAAACAGAGCGCAGCGCGTACGTCGCTCGCCAGCATGTCCCAACACCCGCCGCCGCTCCGTGCTTCTGTTCAGTGTATATATAGTGTATATATATATATATATATATATATATATATATATAGAGAGAGAGAGAGAGAGAGAGAGAGGGGCAATATAACCACCGCAACCCACGACATGCCCCAGAGTGTGCCCATACTTATACGTACTTCGAGGGCCGCCCGCATGTGTGCACAGTACGCGGGTACGCTCGCATTTATAGGAGTGCTACGATTCGTCTGATGTAGATACTGTATACGGTGTATTGTATTGTGTATGCGTGTCGAAGATAGTACGTGTGTATACGATTACATATAAGAGCGCTACGATTCGGCTAATGTGTACACGCTTCTACATGGCGTATTTAGCGTGCGTGTGCCTGCAGTGGGTATGTGTGTTGTGTGTGTAATGCACACGCGTGTTGGCCTTTGCTGCCTCACGCGCGTCGAAATTGAGAAGGGCGCCACCAGACACACGCGCGCGTGCCTGTCTTTCGGTGGGTGCGCCCCCCCCCCCCCCCCCCCCCCATTTCGGGCGAATGCGGGGCGTGCATTAAGGCAGGCATATGCGCGTATGTGCGAAAGCGCGTGTCTTGCTTGCGTGCGTAATGCGCGTTGCCGCGGCGGCGCGTTTCCTTTGTCTCTGCAGTACACACACTCGCGCGAGGCCTGAGGTGTTGTGCCGCAGGAACTCGTCAAACGAGGACATCGCATTCGCCTCTATATACTCTCGAGTGAGAGTGCGTGAGTAACACGTATAGCGTATACAGAGTTGCACGCATCCGTCGAAGGTGACGAGGCCCATATACGCGTGTTTGCACGCCGGGAAGCACAAATGTTGCGCTTGCCGCTTTATTGTTATGGCTCTGATTCGACGGTTGTACATACTATCGCCCTTTCTTTCTTTTCTCTTTCGTTCTTGCTTTCTTTCTTTGCGCACAGTCTTTCTACACCTTCGTTCGCTAATAGGCGATTGTGCGGCTTTACGGGCCCGACCTCGCTGCGGCTTTTGCGTTTGGCTCGTTTCTTGCCATTTCTTTTCCTGCTGCTATAGCTCGCTCGCGCGGCGCATGGTGACGGTCGTTTGTGTGCGTGCGGCCGAGATGGATGCGGTGCCCTTCTCGGTGCTTGCTTTCGATTTTGCATCACAGAGAAACGCGATGCGATTCTCAAAAGTGCGCCGGAAGTTGTAACGTATTAACAAAGGAGCGCCGGAAGTTGTGACGTAGCATGCATCTGCAGTTTGCATACTATACATATATATATATATATATATATACACCCTTGCACACGCGAGGTGGGTACTGCGTGCGCCGCGTAGCTATCGGTAATTTTTGGCGAAAGCCCGACGATTATTCTCGTCGTCGTTATCGAGGCTTTACGTTATGTCGAGGAGCTCGCTGTCACCCGCACCGTCGAGTATAACAGACGAAGCAAATCGGGAGAGTCGCGCTGGTTATATATATATATATATATATATATAATGGCCTCGCTGCAGGCGGTGACGACTGCTGGTCAGCCGCTACGCACCCGCCGTACGACCTTGAACCCATTTGCGCATGCGCATCGGGTGGCGTTTCCCTTCTGGCGCCCCTCCTGTACTAAAGCGAGACCCATTGGCGTGCTTTTATATATCCTATTCTCGATGAGCTAATCTCCGTTTTTTCTTTACGCATTTTTGCGAACTCCTTATACTGCGGTCAGTCGCACAGGTACATTACTGCGTTAATCGCTTGCTGCTTTGTTTCTTACTTCCTTCTTTTTTCTGTTCTCAGTTCTATACCCTACCCTTATCATAATACTACCCTTGAACAGTCCGCATCCTATATTCCGTGCAGCCCGAAGCAACCCGAGTATACTTATGCGGCAATCTGGAGGCAGGCGCCTTCTTACAAGGTGCTCACAAGGATAAACAGTGAGACGCAGGTGTGAACAGGAGACGTAGGATATAATTCCGTAATTACAGTTCCCGACATCAGCGATGGACACTTCGAGTGAGGCTCCTGATGGAGTCATTCCTCTGCGGGTCGTTACATACCTGGTACACCCGCTGCGATGTTGTTTTCTCCCCACCATCTCATAGTCGCGAGAGCGGTGATTCACGCACGCTCCGACGGGCTCTCGTCATGTTCGCCTCTCTCGCGAATTCTTTTGTCGCATGCACCTCGCTTGTTCAGTCTCTCTCTCTCTCTCTCTCTCTCGTTTGCCTCGTTCGCGGTGCCCTCCGGCTTTCTTGAGCATTCCGTTTTGTCATGCATCGAACGCGTTCTGTATACTCTGGCTCGACATGCCAGCATTTATCTTGTAGGCTTGGCTTCGGCAGATCCACCCGCTCATGACTCCGAGGAGCCCGTTTCGGAAACCCCGAGACCTGCGCTAAGCACATGGTTGACGTATACGAAATACATCGAGATAGCGAATCGGGACGATCCGTTCGGAATCGCGTTAATTTGTTAGGGCTGCGGGCCAACGTACAGATATATGCTGTTCTGTCATAAATGCGTTGCTGCGTAGATATACTGACGTAGATTGCGCTTCGTCTTATTCAGTTATCGTTGTTGTAGCGCAAAAAAGAGCAATAATAATATAAAAGGAAGAAATTCTTGATAACCAGGGAAATAATAAATAAATAAAAATTGTAGTTAAGTTAAGCATTATAAAGGCAACGACGCCGCAACGGACAGTTGTCCGCACATCTAACGTCGATTCGCGCCGCTACCCAAATTAACAACACGCTATAGCTTCGTACTTTTTAGCCATTAGTCGTCGACGGACTGGATGGCAGGTTCAAACGCACGGCTCTGTTCAAGTCAGTCAGCAGTACAGAGCATAACTAAATGCCTCACTTCATACGTATAACTCTTACAGCGCACCCTTATTACAGACGCGCTGGTGGAACGCCGTGTATACAGTTAAATGTGTTTTTAATGGAGTCATTCTAGCATTAGGAATGTTGGCAGCCGCGAATTTTAGCCAACTCGATGACAGTCGTGCCGCGTACGACATGGAAACACAAGAGGTCTCGCGATTTCTGCTGAGCTTCCTTTCTGCTTTGCTCGTTCATAACAAGAGCGTCTGCGCAGAAACGCGCCCGGGTTTATACGAGAGCTCGATCGTCGGACGTTTCTGTCTCCCTTGCAAGCCCTTGTAAGTCCTGTACAGAAGCGAAGCGGAGCACTACAGAAGGTTCAGGCGACGGAGCTCTTCTTAATCGTACCTCCAAGGCCACCACGGCCATGACGGCGCGATGCATCTTCAATGCCGAACAGTCGGTCGACTCTCCAGCCCACGGTGAGCCTGCGGCTGTATACAGTGACTATGCGCAATCGGCTGGACGTTCCGAAGCGCTTTTTATCGCCTTCGATAAGCACTTTCGTTCGCTGTATATACTACAAGGGGACCGAGGCGTAGAAGGTGCAATTGCAAACCCTTGTGCTGCATGTGTGGGTCTTCTCCTTTCGCTGCAACAGGCCTGCGCTTGACTCTGTCGAGTGCTTCGTCGGACATGTACCTGTAATCCGCGTGAAGACGAAAAAAAAAAAAAAAAACACGAGAAGAACTACACGCCCAGCATACTTGCAGCGTCCGTTGCACTTACGCCGCCGCGGTCACGTCTCAATTATAACCAGGCTCGGAATATAGGCGTGCCAACGGTCTTGCCTTCCACGGTCGTGGCTCTCGAGCCGCCCGTCACCCCTTAGGCGAGCTCGCATATCCGTCATCATCGTTCCGAGTGCGACGAATTTCGCTCGCCCCAACGATGGATCGTTCTGCGACGCCCACCCTTGTTATACGCGGACGTACGATAGGGGGCGCTGAAGGATTGCGTTACAGGCGTTGCACACAGCCAAGCGGGCACCGCGCGGGCCGTTGTGTGCTTCCCCCGACTGTCCGGCCTGTTGTTCCTATGCCTTATTACATACTATATTTTTTTTTTAGCCTTCGCATCAGCGCGTATTATTACTTCTTTTTTTTTTACATTTCCTCACGTAACGTATGACGGACACCTTATTTAGACGCGATCTGTTGTTGTAATCTTTGTTGTATAGTTGGCGTACCTGACAGAACGGCGCGCGAACGGTCGGACCGGTCTTCTTTTCTTTTGTTTTTTTCTCAGTTCCTCAACTTTATTTACATTTTCGGGGAAGTCCATAGGCCGCGCGCGCGCGGCGTCCTAGACCCCGATTTGCGTCTCCGTCTGCCACCCGAACTCGTCCTATAGTTTCAAACAACTTCGTTGAATGTCTTTGGGGCCGTTGGACGTCGCATTAATCGAACGCTTGTTCGTTCCTCGTCGAAATAGCCAACGAGGCCGCATGCAATTCTTGCGGCTTTGACGCGACTATAGTAAGAGCACATTCTACGAACCACTGTCCATGCATCCTTCGGCTTTCAACGATATGCTTTACCCACTGTAGTCTCAGCCTACAGTCTTACCCAACTGACGCCCAGAGTCACGCTAAAATGACATTTAAGCGTGCAAGTGCATGTGAAACACGTTAAACGATATGAAACCGTTTCATTATTACTTTTTTTATTCTATGCGTGTTATAATGACCAATGAAAGTGTTCCAACTGGAGTGCTCGTCGCGAGAGGCTGTCATTTCGCGTGATTCAAGAGACCAGGCGTATGTCTCGTATATAAAGCAAACGCTTAAATTCCGCCGCACCCTTTCTCGTCATAACGCTTCTCGTCATACCCGTCATAACATCCCGAGATGTCAGACCGTTCCCGGAAGCAGGAATACTGGGAACTCGACCGCAGAACACTAGTTTGCACAAGAAACAAAGATACACGATGAAGGTTAAAGGCAGGGATGTTATCAGGATTAGCCTGGCTGGCTCCATGCATTTGGGAAGGGGGAAATTACGGAACCGAAAGATTTTTGTGTGAATGATGTCTGTCTATTAGAGTAATCAAGCTCAAAAAGTAGAATTCTGCTGCATGCCGCGCCCATATTTTAAATCTTTGTTACCAATATAACAAAAAAAGAACACCATTAGTGGTCCGCACAAATTTAAACTCCACGACTTCTGCGTGCGGGTATCAAAGAAGAAAAAGAAAAAGAAAGTGCACGTACGCGAAACAGCAGGGCATACACACGTGCATACACATATGCATAGCGCACGTGCAGTCGGCTACAAAAGTTTACGGGACGTGGCTTCCATGGTAAACGTGAATTTCGGCTTTATTAAGATATAGAGACTTCCTTTCTTTCTTTTAATTATTCCCTTTAATACCATAAAAAGGAAGATGTCGCGCTAACCTTGTTGTGTTCCTGCACTAATTTTACTGAAAGACCGAACTGAACGTCTTCATCGTTCAATGTAGCAGTTGGCTCTGTTACTGGGTTGGTTTGTCAAGCAATAAAAAAGATGCTGCGAACTTGCCTTCCTCAGGCTCCCGCAATTGGCTCCCGCAATGAGCGGTGATATAAACATGGAAGCTAAGTGACTTAGGGCGTCTGCCGTATGGCAATGCATGGCCTTTGAGATTCGTTTCCAATGTTCGCTGGGGGGGGGGGGGGGGTGAGTGTAAGGGGGGGGGGGGTTCGATTTGGACAATATATATAATAAGGCCTTGACGAAGGCAAATTCGGAATTGTTTTTATAGACGAGCAAGGCAAATATTTATGCCCAGCGCTATATTATAGGGACCACAAAATGCAATCCTTATGCAAATTTTGAAGAGCAGAGCAGCAGTCAGGGCGATATATTTTGTTTTTTATTTTTTGGATACTATTTGAGAGAAAAACGTAGCGTGTTTAGTTTAACGCATCACCGAGTGTAGCTCGCAAAGTATACAACTATAGATTTCAGGAACATTAAAGTTTGAAACTGGTGCGTCGAAGCTTCCCTGGATTTCACAGCCTTCCAGCAGATCCCGCAAAGTTTTGCTGCTGACTGCACATACGTGCAGGGGATTGCGTGACGCGCGCGAATTCTCGGGTGCGAGGTGTGGGTGTTATTTTTTTTTTTCTTCTTCTTTTCACGCGCCTTTCGGTATCCACCGAGCCATTGTTTGAAAGTGCGTGCACACGCCGAAACCCGACCGGTTACACACGTGCCGACACCGACACCCGTGCCACGCATTCAGTCAGTTCTCGGTTGGCGCGGCTTCGAGCGTATACATATAGTTTGGCGAACCATTGTTTGTGGCGCGTCTGCGTGCGCACCTATATGGTACATGTGGTTTGCGTGAGCGAGCCCGTGTGATACGCGTATGTGGGTCGTTCTCGCTGGAAGGTACGTATATATGCGTGTGCGCTTCGCTTTATCGTTATACGTGCACAAAAGCTGCGGGGAAAAAAAATGAAAGTTTGAGGAGGGAGACACACGCTCGCGTTATATATACCGGGATTTTGGATGCGATACAGGCTGCGCGAAAACCTTCGCTTCGAGATTTCTTGCTCCCTGTCCGCCTGTTCGGCGGAGCCTTTCGTCTTAGATTTTTATACCCGGATTTCTTGTGATAATTTTCTTTCTCTCCAAACACAAAAGCATATTTTTTAAACTCCAATGTTCAAACTGTTAACTCCCTTATTATTATTTTTTCCACCTGATTTAACCACCCGATTCATGGCCAATCCCCCACTGTGGGTATGTGCCACGGCCACACAGGACAACAACAACATTGCTAAGGGTTTCTGCGGACTCTTGTTTCTGCTCATAAAGAACCGAACCAATAACACAAAAAAGGTTAAATGTATGGAATGCTTGCTTGATTTCCTGTTTATTATTATTATTATTATTATTATTATTGTTATTATTATTATCATTATCATCATCATCTGACAGCGATATATCTTCTGTTGATGGCACAACCGTGCAGACGCGCGACCACGGTTCCTCTAGCATGCCACTTTCATTGGAACTGTACCAGTTAATTACACTGCCGGAAATTTTTTTATTTTGTTTCAGTGACAACCACATAGGGCGCATTTCCGACGTATTTTACGCGCTTCACCGCCCGCCGACAATCGCTACACGCGTAGACGCCGCGCGCTGCTTTATGCCGCACTAACTGTATATAACCGTGGTCGATACAGGGATCGTAATATATATATATATATATATATATATATATATATATATATATATATATATATATATGTATTGGTTACCGTATCTTCTTTTCCAAATCTACAAGCACAGTCATGCAGTTACGCCAGAAATGTCGCGCTACTTGTCGCAGCAATGCATGCGCAAGAGCTCCGCCCCGTTAGCTTTCCCTCCGTTAATTGCGACACACAAAGTTGTCTGCGACTATGTGTGGTTGGTTCATTTCGTGGTGCGAATGTTATTGCCGCGCAGATATATGTTGCGCTGACTGTGGAAGACAAAAACGTCCGGCAAGCGGCGATGAGAAATTTCCTATGCTTGAGTTGCCTAATGTTTCATTATTACTTTATTTATGGATTGCTTTTTCAGCCCTCACTGTCTATTTGGGTGCACTTTCTTCATTACCACCAGTGTGGCCAATCCCCCTATATAGTGTGTACGAGCCATATTCTGAAACAACAACAACAACAACAACAACAACAACGAAATACTATGGTTAGACAAGCTTTGATATACTTTCTTTTGAGATGAACACTTCGCGGCAGTATAAAAGGAAACACCGGATTTGTGTTCAAGGCCGGCAATTTTCCTTGTGTACGCTTGTAATGAGGAAATGTTCAGTGAGCTGCATTCTTCAACAGGAGAACAGCATAACAAATAGCACTGTAGTGAGTCAATATCTGACTTCCGAGTTTACAAGAACAATTGCCTGAACAAAGACGAAGTGTTGCCTTTCATAACTAGCGGAGAGTGTACGTGGAATATCATGCATGATTTTTGAAGCTGTTGTAAAAGCGAAGACTACATTCGACGCTACAAAAGTAAAACGTAATAAATAACGCAAGGAGAAATTCTGAAGCCACAAGGCCGAATGATACAGTATATACAAACCCGTCCACTACCCATAATTTCAACGCTAGCAGTATGATTGGGAAGACCGCAGTGTTGTAGCAATTTCCGTGGAAAACTCTATGTGCTTGTGTCGTGGCCTCCGAGATAGCCGATACCGATCTCGGGGGCCATCATCCAAGCAGAGTAGCTCGAAGTGATGAGATCGCGTGATTGGTGCCGGTAAGCTCGCGCGTACGTGAACGTAAACATGAAAGCCAAGTGTTCCGAGGTCATCACTCTAAGCGGGTGCGAGCACGAACGCACTATGTCTGCTTAGCGCCGTGTTTTTATTGCGATTGCAGATATATGAGGACACTCCAAGCGAAACTTTGCCGTCGCCGTCGTCGTCGCCGTGAGGGTCCGTATATATTTAGTTATATGTATGCTATACGCCATGCCATGCCATACGACATGTGGTGTATGCGGATATGTTGCCACACCATTCTATCACTAATGTTGCTCATACCGTTGCCTTTGCATTCTTGACAAAATTACTCCTCATAATTTTGAGAATGGCAGCCAACAAAGAAATTAAATGAAACGAAACACCGACAGCAGCGGATGCTATTTATCGTAAATTTTCTCACCTATATATTCAATTTGCAAAATAATAACGGAACTCAAACCTTAATATGGTGGTATTTTATTGGCACGACCGCGCACTACCTTCGGGATCGGCCCAGAAAAGAGGTTTGAAAAATACCCGATGCGAAAAAGTAGTGGTAAAGTCGCTGAGGAAGACGTCGGCACATAATTAATAAACATAAATGAAATTGTCGGATGGCAGGATTCAAACAGAGGGCTCCTGGCACAACAGATCGTTTTTGCTGAGTCAGCTTACGTTTGGTTCAATTCATACTGCCACTAGAGCTACAAGTCTCGTACACATGGCGTAATGTCCTAACATGTTGATATACGGCATTCATCGCTTCGCGCGGTTATGGCGAAACTGTGAGATTTTCTTGGTTTCCTGTCTCTTTCTTTACTTTTCCTTTGCGTTTACCTGCAAAGATCTTCGCATCCTGCGTAGCAAGCGCGCTCCCTAAAGCGATCCTCTGGTTACATTGTTGCCGTTTTTTCCAACCTTCGCGGCACAGTTCGTCGATCGGCGCCTTATGGCCCCGTGACATGCCACCGAGGCATATCTCGCATGGAAAAAATGTGAAGCAAGCAAACAAAACAGTTGACCTTCCAAATGTCTCGGCCACGTATAGCGAAGCACTACGGGGCAAGCTTTATGTACACGTCGTGTTTTGTGAGGTATAGCATATACACACACGACTCATCGAACACTGCACGCAAGAAGCGACTATTTCTTTGCTTTCTCCTCATTACAGAGTGAATATATCGAACCGGAGGACGCCCACTCCTGCCCTCCCGTGAGAGCTTGCACGCGTGTTGGAATAGCTTGGCATTTTGCGCGATATATGCGGCGCTTAGGGCAAAACTGAGTGCGCAGTCGTTTCGCCTGTAGACGTAAAAAAACGTGTGCGTGTTAGAGTATGCGTGCTGCATTTTCTTTTTGTCCGGGTTGCCCGCGTATACCTGTGGAGAACTTGCGGAAAGCTGCATCAGCGCGTACACGGGCTGATGCGTGCACAAATAGGAACGTTTGGTTGTTGCTGCGTGTGTATGCATATCTCTGCCCGCGATCGGCCGTTAAGGATAAAATGCGCACTCGGAAAAATTGCGTAGATGCACACGGATCTTCTAGTTTGTTACGTGAATGAACGCCGAAGAAGACCGCGTGTACTCGTAAGACCGTTGCACAACATTTGAATGTATGGGTAGATCACATCTTGCACTCGGAACCGAAATTCTGTCCCATCACTGCGCATGTGTTCATATATACACAGCCCTTGCAGGCTAAGAAACTTCGTACACAACCTTTGCGTGGTATACGAACACATTGAAAGATTTAGTCATTGATTGAATTCGACGAAATAGGAAATGTTGGCCCAACAGCTGTGTTGCTACAACTCACTACCACCACCACAACCACCACCACTACCACCATCACCACCACCACCACCACCACCAGCTTCCCCGCAAACAATAAATTGTTCAGTGAGTGCATGGTCAATTATAGCGCTGTGGTCACAATTATCCGTATATATACGAGCCAACCGAAACATTGACAAATCCATGTATTCAACGCCGTTATCGTCGCAGTAATAAAGTTACGACAACGAGAGAACCGAAAACATTTGCGCATCTCGTCTCTCGTTTCTCGCGCCGCGCAACGCGCACCAAATTTTAAGTACGCATGCGCGACCATCTATTGTTTGCAGATATACCAACATTACATAAGGTCGCTCGCGGATGCATGCATTGGGTATTTGCACTGCATGCGTCTGAAGGCAAGCTGACGCGAATTTTAGGAAGTTTTAGAAACTCTGTCAGACGCAGAAGGACGACGTGCACTTAGCGCGTATGTTTGAAAACGGTCTCGAAATGCCGGAACTTGGCGTCGTCGGCATTATCGCGACGTCACGGCACAGCTAGAGCGAAATTTGTTCATGTTCTGTATATATTAATAAGGTCTGTAGGTGATTATATTGTTCTTTCTTTATCGGGTTTTACGCACCAAAACCACGACCTGATTATGAGGCACGCCGAAGTGGGGAACTCCGGCAATTTGGACTACCTGGTGTTCCTTAAGTGCACCTAAATCTAAGTGCACGGTTGTTTTCGCATTTCGCCCCCAATGAAATGCTGTCGCCGTGGCCGGCGATTCGATCCCGCGACCTCGTGCTTATCAAGCCCAACTCCATAGCCACTAAGCAACCACGGTGGGTCATGGTGTCCTTAAAAAAAAAAAAAAAGAAAAAAAACCGTCAGGAGTTTTGCCTGCGTTTTTTTTCTGCCACGACGCACGCGCGTGTTGTGAGCCACCGCGATTGCAGAAATAGAGCGAGACTATACGTATTGTGACGTCATGACACATCACCGTCCTGCATAGGTGTACCGAAAGTGAAAGTGGTTCGTAGAAGCAAGTATGATAGTAAATAATTTAATGTGGTCTCACGCTATAGCCAGTATTCCTTTATTTATAGGGTGTAGAAGGTTTTGATTGTCCTTTAACAAAACGAAAAAAAGAAAGAAGGGTACTGGAAAATTGCGTGTTCTACTTTCTTCAACTTGTCTCCCGCATACTGCAGTATACTAAAACGCAAATGAAATAAACCACACATGCGGACAGCATCAGCGGATTGCGTACACACACACACACACACACACACACACACACACACACACACATATATATATATATATATATATATATACACACGCCTACACTCGCATATGTATACTATAACGTATCCGCACAGACACGGAAGCGGAAAAACTTGTTCCGTCGCGGTCACGTTTGCGCTCGAGAGAGAAGTTGATTGCCGCGCTACTCAGTCTGTACGGTTCCCCATCGGCCGTTTGCACACGTATACCTGCGCATGCACACCTTCTCGTTACGTGACGAGCTGCCCCCGCGCGCGGCTGACGAGGTGGGCGACGACGTGCGCATGCGGTGTCAGCCCCGCGGCTCTCTGTTCGAGGCTACGCGGACGTGCATGTATGTATATATATGTGCACGGCATGCGGGCGAAGAGCATTCTCAATTGGAGAAACGTAGAATACGGCCAAAGTAAGAAGAAGAGATGGAAACAGATGAGAAAAAACAAAAAGCGATTGCGCGGAGGCGCCTGCGTCGTAACAGAGATGTGTCCCGAGCTGTCCGGCCAGACGTGTTATTGCTGCCCTTGTATATGCGTGTATGTATGCGCACACAGACGAAGCGAAACCACGAAGCGAGACCGAACTGATGTACGTAATTGGGCTCGGTTCCTGCGCGTATACAGCGGAGGTGGTGCCATGGTCAGTGCTGCAGATGAACTGCACAAAGTAAGAAAGAAACGGAAAGAAAGAGGAATGGCGAGGACTCCAGAAAGAGGACGAAACAGTGGTAAGTGGAGGAGGACGCTCTAGTGCCTGATGAGAACGGCTTATAAGCTGTGCGGCAGTCACGAAGACAGCGATGAAGAAAACACACACACACACACACACACACACACACACACACACACACACACACACACACACACACACACACACACACACACACACACACCAGAGAGAGAGAGAGAAAGCCGACGAACAACATTAGACAATGCACATTTTGATGGCGCCCGACGGTAGCAAAGTTCTTTCGCCTTTTTTCGTCGATGAGGCAAATCATTTCTCGTTCCCGTCCGCCCAAGAACGAAACTCTAGCGTTTTGCGTTAGCGGCCAAAACGAGGAACGAGAAAAAAAAAAAAGAAGAACGCCCTCGATTGGCTAATTGCAGTCATCCGGAGATTACGCGGCATGCGATTCTGCCTGCTTGTTCGCGCGTGTCTTATTTTAATACTTCTTTCAAATCGCGCGAATTCCCGTATACAACTCGCCGCGTCTGAAAACGCTCACACATACACATCTACGTTCGCCTCGCGATCCCATATGCGCGACCACACGCGCGCGCGCGCGCACGCAATCGAAGCATCGCGAACACCAGCGCCGCGAAGTGTGCGCGGCGCGGCGTGTGCGCTTTATTTCGGGTAATGGCTCGCTGCGGTCAACGCGCAGGTGGGAGGACTCGACGAAGCGTCATGAATATGAACGATCCGTCATGAATATGAAAGTCATTGCGCGGACAGCCATGCACGGGCTGATCATCTCTCTCTCTCTCTCTCTTTGAGCGTGTAAGGCGCGGTGACGTCTCTATCCGTCGTATAATGCGTGCGCTTGGGCTAATCCCGGCACGTTCGCAAGCGCAACTCATGCACTAGCGCTTCACAGCGTTCTTTTCCTTCCTTCCTTTCTTTCTTTCTTTCTTTCTTTCTTTCTTTCTTTCTTTCTGTCGACGTTCGTTTTTTATGTGTTCCCCGGTCACATACGCTAAAGTGCAACCCGTACGCGACGGTTTTTTTTTTATTTTAGAAGAGCCACCGGTTCCCTTAATGTCTTAATCTCATTATGCGTTAAAAAACGAGAACCCGTGGCATATTGGGGCTCGCGGAGGGAAAGAAAGAAAAGAGTGGAAGAAGAAAAAAGAAGATTGAGGGTGAGGCTATAGAGAAGTGGAAAAGGAGGCGAGGTTTCAGCGCCCTGTACAGCTTCATATACGTGCTCTGACTATATTAGAAGGGAATACAAAACAACAAATGGGAAGTTACGGACAAATTAGGCTCGGGCTGAAACAAATGGGGGAAAAAGAAACGTTAAAGCGATTGTTTGGTCCTTAATCGATAGAGTCATCAGTTCGACAGGCCATTAGCGTTGATTCAGCTTATACAGAGCGCGTGCGCTGTAGAGCAAACAAGAAATTTAGAAAATTAAAGCGAACAAAAAATGTCGGGGCAAATGCCAGCGAGCTGTAGAATTTCTTTTGCTTCTTCTTTTTGTGACGTACGCGCAGTTTCACATTTAAACCCCTGCTTGCTCCTTCCCATTTTTAATCATTTTTCTTTCACTCGCTTACATATTTTATTGCTTTAAGACAGGAAAAGGAAGCAGCAAGATAATGAGTCCCCATTCCTTCCTTCTTTTTTTTCTTCTTTTATGCGTGTATATGTGTTGCATGTGTGAGTACTTTACTATGAAATTCCGAGTTTCCGAAGGTGGCAGCATTTTTGTTTCTCTTTCGTGTTACCCTCTCGGCTTTTTTACCTTTGGGCCGGCGCAGAGGCGCGTTCAAAATGACAATCTTCGAATTACCGACCGCAATAGTCGTTACGATGCAGAGGGTGCGGTGGCCTTCCCCGTCGCACTATGTATATCCAGTATGCACGCTCCCCTAATGGAGTTACCAAACTCTGTGGAGGTGCGTGTGTAAACTTTTTAGGTAACGCGATTTCGGCGATCTGCGCAAATTGAGGAAGGGGGCGGGGCGGGGGAAGCGAGCGAAGAACGCTCGCGGCTTTAATTTGGGGGAAGCGGCGGAAAATCTGATGAAGAGTCTCACGTTTACGGCTCTGTGCGCACGGTGCTTCAGATTATATATGCTAAACACGCGCGCTATCCGTACTCATACAGCCACCTTCTTCTTCCTGCTGCCTGTCTTACTCGCATCCTTTTTTAACGCAAACACACAGTCGATGTTTGACTAGCTCGACTACGTAAGTGCCTTATGTAATCGAATGTAGGTTTCATTAGCCCCTGCACGCAGATTGAAAGCCGCACGGAGGAAGCGCAGGCGACATGCACCAATGTGCTTACGAAATATTGTCATCGAGCGCTTAATAATTAATCTTGCAGCGTAACTATACGTTTCATAACAATGCAGCATGGCGGTGCATAGACCGCGTAGCGCGTGTACATAATGCATATAACTAAACCTTACATTGCAGGGTGTAATATTGCAAGGTTTGGAGGCATGAAACTGTAATGTATGTCTGAGTTTCCACAGTGCCACTCTGATGGGATATGTTGGGTACGTACATAGGCGTGGCGTGTCAGGACGCCAACGAATTCCGCCGTGGTGTCCAGAAATTCCGCCACGTACGCTTTATGAGCCAATCGAAGCCGAGCGCATATCCGCCGTGTGAGACAACTGCAGAGCTGACGAGAATGTGAATTCGCCAACATGGCGGAATTCGGCAGTCTGTACTGAACGGCGCCACTACACCGTGGTACAGTGGCTAGAATTACAGTGGTTAGAATTCCAGCATGCTTTATCATTCTCACGATTTACACGTCAGGCAAACATCACTAGCGACACTTGCGCGACGCCGTCTACACCTGTCACTCCGTTACACTAATTTTACGCGATGACTTATTTGCCGCAATTCGCGCAAAAGTCTCACTCCTGCGCGGCACTGCCATGGGGTGAAACAGTTATCGGATGCTGCGCAGTATAAGGTATATATGCACAGGACATATAGGGCTCAGCACTGAACAGGAATATGAAAAAAAAAAAAATAATAACCTAGCTTGGTTGGTGAGCCTGTGGTGTGTGCAGAGCGGTATAGTGATCTTCCACGCAAGCGTGCTTAGACGCGTGCTATCGCCCGAGAGAGAGAGAGAGAGAGAGAGAGAGAGAGAGACGCTTAGATATTGTGGCACACAAGCGCGTCGCTGTTTGTAGACGGGACTTGTCCGATACACGTTCGCGGCCGCCCTCCGTTAGTTCGTGCAGCAGACGAAAAAAAAAAATTAAAAGCAAAGGGGCGGATATGGAAGGGCAGGTGGCAAGCCATAGAAGTAGGGGAGGGGGGGGGGGACTCCATATAATAAATGACTCGCTAAAGACGAGATAAGAGCTCGGCGCTCGCGAGGCGAGGGTCGTACGTGTTGTACGCTCAGCGCGAACCAGCACAGCGTCAGGCTTGACGCCTCCTCGGTCGGGCGCCCGCAACACGCTCTTGGCCGGACAAGCGGCGAGGAGGACGTTTAGCGCAATGGCCGTCGCTGCCGTATCCGGCGCCGCTGTGGCTGCCTTTTTTCCCCCTCCCTTCTCACATATACTCGCCACCGCGTCGCCCTGTTAGTCCTATACAGTATACTTGTGAGATAACATTGCCCGATAGGGGGCAGCCTGTTTGCTCAAGCAATGGCGGCCGGCCCACCTTATTAGAGCAAGGCGGGTGTCGTGTTTACCCGCGTACAACACCCTCGACGTGCTCGTGAAGGTCAGCCCGTATATGTGTATATATATAGCTTTGGCGAAGCTTAAGAGCGGGAATGATAGCACGTTGAACGAGAACGATGTTGCAGCGTTCGTCGTGCACAATAAGTATACCATGCAGTGTTTCATTTGTGTGTCTCGTACTTTCCGTCACGTGGAAGCCAAAGGTCATTCACTTGCAGGATCGTGAAAGCGCACTACATATATGTACTTCCTTGTAGAGTACATGAACACTTTGTACATTACAATGCGCACTGCTTCAAATCCTTTTTGAAAATGAGCTCGGGAGAGTTGACGACAACCATTCATTTCGGATATAAAGTAGGATTTACGCGTATAACTCTGTATGGAACCGGTTTAATGGCACAAGAAATTCTAAGCTGCAAATCTATAGGTGGTTTACGTTCAAGATTGCGTACGGCGCCGCCGATGGTACCAGTAGTACGGACAGCTAGAGAGATAGATGATGCGCTTCCTATCAGCTGATTTTTACTCGGAATCGTGTATACGGTATACAAGACAAGAGTAATTCAGAATCACTTGATATAGCGCCTGTATTATTCGTACCTGTATTGTTCCGTCGCCTGCGCTGCTGGCCATGTCTATATAGCTTGAATGCTATCCTTGCGATCAGCTTTCGTGAAGGAGTGACCCCTTGTTCGACATGTAGACCGCTGTGTCGATCGTGACATGTGACAAAAAAGACCCGCGAAGCACGTGCTTCGAAAAGCGCGAGTTGATATCATTCGGGATTTGCCATCAAGATGGCCTCCCATACATACAGCCCTACGTATTGTTGTTTAGGCAAAGCAAAACGGTTTTGCGACAAGAAACACGAGAAAACGGTTGTTATATCTGTTCATACATAGAGTTGCCGCCATCAGCATTTACCAGTGATATCTTTTCTTAATCGTTTTTTTTTTCGCGTTCGCAACGCTCCAGTCAGTGATACGCGCTCACTTAAAAAGCCAGTGTGCCTCTCTGCGCTGTCTCTAGAACAAATTATAAGGTATGCTAATCAACCCCCCGGGGTCACCCTCGTTTGCTGACCTCTCGACAGTTCCTGCTTGCGGACGAAGGATAGGAGGCATACCTGCGGGTAAATACGGCATCTGGCGAGCTTGGGAGAGATGTTGAGAGGTGAAGCGCGTTACAGGCCGTGCGTGTGCGTACCGTGCACAACGGCTCGGGGAAGCGCGCGATATAGGAGGGAGTTCGAATTGAGGCTAACTGGCGCGCGTAGAGGTGGGGACGCGCGATCGGCGCACTGGTGTTTCGAATGCGTCGAGACAAATCGGCGCCCGTCATACCTGTCATACGCGCGGCTATCGCGGCGCTCCTAATTAATGCGGGATGATTGATTGAAAGAGGAGAGGCGACAGAGGGGGAGAATGAAGATAAGAGGATACGGGGGGCGCATGTTGTGTGAGCGGCGTGTAGATAAGAAGCGCGGTTCTATAGCATGTGAACAGCCTATTTATTGGCTTCGTTGTCGTTCGCGTGCTGCCTGGCGTGGCTTCGTTTTGAGGTATCAGACGCTTCGAGAAATGAGAGAGATACGTAGAGGCAGGAGAGGCGTATCATTTTCTGGTTTCGCTTTTCAGAATGGGCTATAGGGATGACAGTGCTTTTGCGATAGCGTCTACGAACATGTTTTTGGGATCGATGTGCCAGTTGACTGTCGATTTACTGAGTGAACGAACCTTTTCTTCCTTAAGAAATAATTCGATCTCGTATTAAGGGCCGTTTGCATATTGCAATGTACGCGTGACGGATGCGTTGTGATGAGTGACACTCTGATAAACATCATTATAATTATCATTAGAGGCTGTGCAATAGAGAAAGAAATGGAGGCAAACGTTTTGGCCCGTTTACTACGACAGCAAGTCTGAAGTTCGAAACTATATATAAGGTTTTGCTGGGCGCGTCCGTATATAGTTCCTGGTGCACCGTCGTCGTTATAGACCGCGTCGTCATCCTGCAGCTCCGTTCTAGGCCCTGGCGAAAAAAAAATTGAACTCGAATTGTCCAGTACCGCTCATAAGAGATCAAAGAAATGTGCTAGTGACAAAATATACTAGGTTGGTAGCCGAAGCGTGACAACAATCGAACTGTGGTAGAGCGGCTGCGCCCGGAAATTCGTGTGGTGCTGTGCGCGTCACCCGGACTCCGAGATTGGGGGCGCGCATATATGGCCTAGAATTTCGGAGGTTGTGTTTAATGTGTTTCGGAGGATGTGTTTAATAACATTCAATAGCACATCGATAATGTTCAATATCAACGAGGAGCTTGGATGTTCCCTATGGATCGCCAACATTGCGCAGGCAGCACGGACCGATATATAGGGATCACGGGACTATATATGGCGGGATCGTCATGTTTGCCCGAACGACACCGTCATATACATACACTACACATGCAACGTCGTCCTTGCTTTCTGACACTCGTGTTCAAGCACTTCCGTTTCCGTTCCGCATGTGTTAGTGTATACGCCCGCACTGTTTGGAAACTACACGCAGAACGTACACTTCGTGTCCCACTTCCTGTTGACTTTACACACGCAACGGCGCCGCGAATCGCTTGCACAATTCTACGGGGGCAACAAAGTAAACGCGCTCTTCGACGCCGTCGTTACTATACCTCCGTTCTCGCTCTGCCACGCGCAAAGACTGTGACGCGCATGAACAACACGGGCGGGATGTGCACGCACGAGTTGCAATCGCTCTTGAACGGTCGAAAATTAAGAAAGAAAGAAGGAAGCCCAAGGGGGAGCTGCGGAACCCGAGTTGCGCGCGCAGGGAACGTGTTAATCACCGCCCTGTTTCCCATCGCATCTCGCGCGCGAGCGATTATCGCTGCCGCCACCGTATGGGCCGCTTTATGCGCTTCACGCGTGGATTAAAAGGCTCTCTCGCGTCGGCGGCGCGCGGATCTGGAAAAGTCCGCGCGCTGCCACACAGCCGCGGCAGCGGCGAAAGCTCCCGAGCCGCACGGATGATTTATGAGCCGGGCACACGCGACGGCCTTGAAGAGCGCCACACCGCGCGTTTTATTCAGGCCTCTTCCTTTGTTTCGTCCGTTCTTTACTCTCATTCTCCCTCTCGTCGTCTGTCTGCCGCGCCGTTTTCTAACCTAACGCCGCCGGTCTGGTCCGTGGCGCAGCTACCGGAAACAAGATGGAGCGTTGCATGTCGCACGTTAAACACTTGCGTGCGCCGTGCGTGAAGTGGTTAAATTATCGCCGCGGCTGGCGAAGAAAAGAACTCCGCTCGGACGCGGAGTCTGCAATGCACGCTCTGCCGACTCTCTCCTCTCTTGTGTGCGCTGCGCGAGTTGCGTTTGGTTAGGTTCACGCGAGGCGACGCGCGGTTATGGGCACTGGAGCGCCTCCACGGAAGCGTCGAGGTGTGCGAACACATAGATAATACAGCCCAGGTCCAGAGACTCAAATATGCACTCAAAACGGCGCAGCCCAACTTTGGGATACTGTGTAGCGGCGTGTGATGACCACTGGAGCTGTATGCTATATTGCTTAGAGAATCGCCCGTGAGGAGAACGAGAGAGGTTATTTTTTAAGTAGACCTAACAACTCGTGACGGTGTTTGCGCACTACGTGTTGGCCTTCCGGCATGCACCGCGGCGAACATTACGAGGGCAACTGTAGGCCCACGTGTCGTCTCCATACTAATTACTTGTAGGAGAGTGTGTGCATTGTAGGTGTTTAACGGCTGCCTCGTGTTAAGAGGCCGTGGTTAAGTGGGTTTCTCGTCCCGGTTTCTTTCTTGCCTATGGCGTTAAGGACCTTTCGTCGCTTTGGCGATCTTTATCGTCTCCCCTGGGTGCACCGAAAAATGGGCGTGCGCCGAATTGTTGGCAACGTGTTTTTCTATGTACGTATTAAGCTTGACCACGTTGCCGCATATTGATGCCGATTTCGGCGCATATTCTCCTGCGCAAGAGTATTTAGTGTTGCGATTGCGGTCAGCTGTTATACGCACTAAATACAGACTGCACGAAGTCAGGTCGCAATAGTTAGAATGGTTATCGGCACAAAAAGGAATAAAAACTGCAATTAATAAGTTCCCAGAATATTACTCTCTATATATATGCTGGAAATCTTTGGACTTATTTCTATAAAGTGGCTCTAAGCGCGTGATTTCTGCCAAACGGAAAGCACTCCATCACTTGCTGTTCGGTTTCATTTCCGTATCTGGGACGTGTGCCTTAAACATATTAATTAACATTAAACAATGACAGCTTGTGATGTACGTATATACAGCTGACACCACACTGCTATTTATTCTACCCGCCGCGGTAGGTTAATGGCTCTGGCGTTGCGTTACATGTTATGCGCGAGGTGTAATTATCAGCTCGAAATGCAGGAACTCCTGTGTACTTAAATTAGAGTGCCCGTTAAGGAACCCCAGTTGGTAAAAATTGACCTGGAGTGCCCTACTACGACGCGCCTCATAATCAGGTAGCGGTTTATTCATATTAAGTTTTATTTATCCTGCAAGTAATGTGTGCCTTTTGAGTAGTTCAGCGCATGCCACAGAGCGCGATATATATATATATATACACACACTTTCTGCAAGCACTGTCTTGTCCGCAAAAATCATCACCGCTTTCTTTGCCCGAAAAACAGTCCCCAAGGCCAGCATGTGTCAGCTCCGAGCGCATGCATATACATGACGCACAGCTGTTATCTCAGCCCGCAACGCCTGCAGCTGCTGCTGCTGCCGCCGTTCGGAGGACGCAGCGAGACAAGACGTATGGAGCGCCGTTGTCAGTTATAGGTGTGTGTGGACCACTGTGTCGCGCCACGGCAAACACTGCACAATAGAGCGTCTCTCGCGTGCCAGCCGTTGTTTCAACATTGGGACAGTGTCGAGCAGCTGCAAATCAGAAAGAAGAGCCGGTTAAAAATGCATCTATATAGCCTATACATATATGTGCCGAGGAGAACGTTCACGGGGGTGCCGTTTAAGCAAACACACGGAACTGCCAGTGTGGGTACGATTTCTGTTTGCGCACTGTCATACACCGACGAAGACGTATACATACATTTGCCCGAGAGCCTCTGAGGAAACGCGCCGTTTGATTTTGACAGTGTGCTTTATTTCTGCAGCGTGTTCTCACTTGTATAGTATATATCGGTACATGGGGCCTCCATAACGCATTCGCTGAATTGCCTTTATACAATACGCTTTTTCTCATTCGTAGACAACGTGATCTTACAGAACTTATATGTGTTCAGACATCTGTGTACACGATCTGTGAGCGCTATGGGTGCAGCGCTGTCGTGTGTGCTATACGCACGCATTCTCTGCAGCGTGTAGCCATCTATAGTGACGTTGGCACTCTTGCAGAGTAGCTGACTAGAGCGCACTAGCTCAGGTCGACCTCTCTGTCTTTCCTGTCAATAAATTCTATAGTCTCCTTCTTCCTCCTCTTCCCTTGGCAGTCCCACTGTATGGTGCTTCTAGTTTTCTTCGCATCTCGTCTCCTTCGCCCCAAGTGGGGGGTATCAAACGAAGAGGGATCCGGTTAACCTCCATGCTTTTCCTCGTACGTGTTTGCTAGGCAAGACAAAACGCAATTCAGTTTATTTAACACGCACGCATGCCCATGCGCACATGTGAACAAACACACGCATAAGACAGACAGACAGACAGACAGACAGACAGACAGACAGACAGACAGACAGACAGACAGACAGACAGACAGACAGACAGACAGAGACAGACAGACAGACAGACAGACAGACAGACAGACAGACAGACAGACAGATAGATAGATAGATAGATAGATAGATAGATAGATAGATAGATAGATAGATAGATAGATAGATAGATAGATAGATAGATTCGACACCTCCGGAAGTGCCCGCCATGTGTGCACGCTTTGCCGCATCACGCGCAGCTCATCATGCGGGTATGCGCTACGCGCGTTGGTTTGCTTTCGCTAGAAAAGAGAGTCATTGTGGCTGATGCATACTTTCTCCCGCTGCCGGCGGCGGCCTTTTTTTTCATGGCGGCGGCGTTTCGAAGGAGGAGGAGGAGAGAAGCACACATTCGCGCAGCGCGCTCTCGTGGCCGGTCCCATTGCGTGCGGGAAGCTCGCCACAATCGTGAGGCCACAGCAGCTTGCCTCGTGTGTGTGTGTGTGTGTGTGTGTGTGTGTGTGTGTGTGTGTGTGTGTGTGTGTGTGTGTGTGTGTGTGTGTGTGTGTGTGTGTGTGTGTGTGTGTGTGTGTGTGTGTGTGTGTGTGTGTGTGTGTGTGTGTGTGTGTGTGTGTGTGTGTGTGTGTGTGTGTGTGTGTGTGTGTGTGTGTGTGTGTGTGTGTGTGTGTGTGTGTGTGTGTGTGTGTGTGTGTGTGTGTGTGTGTGTGTGTGTGTGTGTGTGTGTGTGTGTGTGTGTGTGTGTGTGTGTGTGTGTGTGTGTGTGTGTGTGTGTGTGTGTGTGTGTGTGTGTGTGTGTGTGTGTGTGTGTGTGTGTGTGTGTGTGTGTGTGTGTGTGTGTGTGTGTGTGTGTGTGTGTGTGTGTGTGTGTGTGTGTGTGTGTGTGTGTGTGTGTGTGTGTGTGTGTGTGTGCACGTATACGCTTTTCCTCTCGTGAGTAAACGCGAAGTGCAGCTTTTCGCAGCTGCGTGAATTATAGCGCGCGCGCGGGCGAAGAAAGCGTTTGACGCCGCCCGCGTCGCCCGCATCGGATGCACGCCTCGGCGGTCGCGTGATTGAGACGCGTTCCCGCAGCCTGCCATGCACACGCTGCGTATATTTCGCGCAACGTGCGTGCTACGATAAAGAAACTACAAGGTTTAATAAAATAACAGGTGCTTCCCCACCTTTCAGCTACGTGCGAGCCCCCATTCCTTCTCATCCTTTATGGCGCCTAAATCATTTTCTGTTGTGATTGTCTCGCTTTCATCTCGCGCGATTTATCAACGTTCAGTCGCACGCTGCCTAGAGGCACGTATGCACAGGCCATCGCACTGTTTGACCGGCCTTATACCTCTTGTTGGTCGGCGCTCGTACAGAGATTCGGTGAGCTGCAGCATGCTTGTTTCGGCATACCATTCACACAGTAATCAGGCGTCCCAGAAGTCTTTCTCCGATTACAAGCATGCAGAAAGCAGAAAATATGACACATAGACACACATTGTTTATCTCGAAGTGCAGGTAACATATTCAACTTTGTGTGTACTCATGCACGCAATTAAATAAATTTTGATGTGTGCTGCTTTCGTTGGCCGGAAGATATCCAGGCGATATTCCAATTCCATCCGTGCGTTTTAGTCAACATTTCGAGAGGGGCGGATGTTATGCCGTCAGTAATTCTGCACCGTAATCCTGCGATGTCATTCACTGGTGTTTAGTAAACCTGTTCCTTGACATAACCCCAAAGAAAGAAATTCAGTGGTGTTATGCCAGGTGATAGTGGAGGCCAGTTGATGGGACCAGCACAGCGAGATCCATCTTCCTAAAGTGTTGTATCGAAATAGGCACGATAATCCAACTCCCAATGAAGTGGCGAACCATCTTGTTGGAAAATTAAGTCCGGAATTAATGTCCCGAATCTGTGGCACAAATAATAACTGCAGCATATCTAGATAGGTATTGGTTGTGGTTGTCGTTCCACTGAAGAAAAAAGGTCCTATAATTTTAACAAACAAAGTAACATTGAGTATATATGTAACGTACAAGAACTTGAATATGTCGCATGCAATTCAAGATAAAAGGTATCTGTGTATGTGTCGCATTTTCTGCCTTCTGCATGTTTGTGAAGAGGGAAAGACTTCTGGGACACTCTCTAGCAACAATTAAAGACAGCGCGCTGGTAACTCCATTTATTGCTAGTACTAACTGCTTCCCTTAACTACGATATCAGAGAGTTCGAGAGAATCGAGGGTTATTTTTGAGCTAGTATACAGTTGTTTGTAGCAACGTGTTGCCTACCCACACATTACTTCCCCAGAGCTCGGCCGTTGACTGCTGCATGTATATACGACATTTGCCGGGGAACCAGACGCGTTGATGCCGACGCCAATACGCTTTACTGGCGTTAAGTCCAAATCACCGACTCCATGATAAGTAAAAGCAGTTCAGTAAAAGCAGTTCTGGACCTCCAGATATACGATCGCCTTGTTTGCATCTGGCGAATTATATCTTCGCGTTCCTGATAACGTTGTCGTGTTGCGCTATAGTCGTTAATCATCACATCTTTGAGATTCGGTTGCCCCCGTGGACGTTAGTATCGGCGAAGACGTCGTCGACGCTCGTTAGTGTGCTAGTGTATATATATATATATATATATATATATATATATATATATATGCACTCTTCGGAGCGATGGGGTGTGTTCGCAAGATCAGGGCTTGATTCGCATGCACAGCAGGTACATTGTAACGCGCCGAGCCGTGGATGCGTAGATGGAAGTTCAAAGAGGGTCGCTCTTGATATATGCGGCCGATTATGTCGATTACGTTCATATGTGGCTCTCGGGGTAGTTTACGGCAAGCCTGAGCAGAGGCCCGGGTGCGCCGGCGTCAGGGTACTTCGTTTCCGCGAGCCGGTCATTATATGGCCTTGCCCCTGCGGTGACCGCACCCACGGTAGTCTACGCTGCCCACACATGTCCGTAGAGAAACATATACGCGCGCACGTATTCGTCCCTGTTGCTTGCGCACTTGCGTGGTGCAGCACACTTCGGGAACCCGGTTCTTAGTTCGCATTTGATTCTGGGAAAAAGAATAAATGTGTACAGAGAAGACTGTTGGGTGGAATTTCGCTGATCGTCGATGAAATCAGCACGGGATGATTTATTAACACGAAGACATCTTCCGCGCTTCCACATTGTTTGAGCTTTGTTTATCGTAACGTAATAAATAAATAAATAAATAAATAAATAAATAAATAAACGTGAAAGAAGAAAAAGATAGCCACAACTCTCTGTCAGCTTCGCTGTAGTGTCGCTCTCGTTGCGATCAGCAGTTATTTAAGCCGGACAAACAGAATTGAATGCTCTGAAGTTTGATAGAATTCGCAGCTTCGCGAATTCTCCGCGCAATTCGGCAATGTCGTGTGAGCACTAAAGTACCAACAAGCGTGAGCCGTTCCTGACTGGCATTAAGTGAATTAGGCAGCGTTTATATTTCTTCCCCCACTGCATTAGTATGGACAGAGGCCTTACAGTATGAGGGCGGAAAGCGCATGTCTGGAGCGCATCGCCATTTTCTGTAATCAATCGCAAAGCGAGTGCAACATCGCACGCACCGCGAACGTGTTGCCACAAAACTTCTGACGTCACGACCGCTCTCGCTTCACACCTATTGGGCCGTATCCGATCACGTTGGCAGCTGCTCGGGTCCTTCTGCGATTATTATTGGCCTGAGAAAGTTGGCTCCGCCCCGGCGGCCCCTTCGCACTCGCCAAGCGGCTTCACCGCAAGACACCCGCAGCGCCCAGTCGACGGTGTTGGGGCGACACATTCTTTTTCTTTCCTTTCTCGCCTGGAAAGCCGCCAATGTTGACGCCTTTGGTTGGCGCGTCGCCATTGGCCGGTACGCAGGCCGTCTCCATGGCAACTCCGCCTCGGCCCGGATCTTCGGGAAAGGGGGAGGGACATTGTTTGGGCCACTATCGGGAAAGTGGGAGAGACGCGTTTTTTTTCGGGGGGGGGGGATGGTGAGGAGATGAAAAGGGGGCGAAATCTCGGGAAAGAGGGTGCGCATATCGGGACGGCGGGAAAAGCAGCGGGCTACAACGTCGGGGGATGAGGCAACCGAGGGAGGTGTTGTTCGAGCCAGGCGCTTTTCTCCCCTGTCAGGCGCACGTAGCAACAGCTGCAGCTTTCACAGGGTTCCCCGCCCTGACTCGTTCCCACGGCTAGCAACACACAAAGGGTGGGTGCGCGCGCGTTTGCGCTATCGCTGGCGTGCGTGCGTACGCTAGGGAGCGCCAGACCAGCGCAACCACCCGCGCTCCCGCCCGCCCGCTCCTTTTTCTTGCGAATGAATCGAACAA
Source organism: Dermacentor andersoni (assembly GCF_023375885.2). Lineage (NCBI taxonomy): Eukaryota > Metazoa > Arthropoda > Arachnida > Ixodida > Ixodidae > Dermacentor > Dermacentor andersoni. The sequence goes on from NC_092816.1 coordinate 104,279,115, forward strand.
TGCTGACAGCGGGGAAGCAGCGGCGGCGAGCCAGCCAGAAAGATGGTTGCATGAAAGCCCTTTCTCGCTGCTTGCAAAACAGCGGAGAGTTGGAAAGGGAGGAGGGAAGTGGGGCTTCTGGGGCATCTGCAGCTCGGTGGGGAAGGAAATGGGGAAAACGATGGGCTCGGAGAGGCCCTGTCTGCAACCGAAGGATGATAGCATGAGGAAAAGAGAAAAAAAAATAACGAAGAGAAAGGAAGATAAGGAAAGACGAGATGGATTGGCGAACTAGAGCGGCAGCCGCCGCCTGTTTCTGCTAGAATGGCTGCTACCGCTGGAAGGGCGATTCACCGCAAGGCATCCAGCCGCGCACGCCTCCTCTCCTGCCGGTCTGCAGGGGCACCGGCTTTTATACGGGCCCAATTTGAGCTGCTGAGCATACAAAGCACGAAGAGAATGGGAAGAGGAGACCGCGTGTGATGTGATTTTCTTTCTTAGCAGCTCTCCTGGAAATCCCGTCAGTTTGTGTTAGCCTCCGGTTGGCACAGGAGAAGAAAGAAATGACGCGAAGCTTTACTTCCCACTCATACACGAAGGCAAACCATGATGTAAAACTGTAGAAGCAGTGAAGTACAATATGCGAGAATTGGAAAGGAACGTGCGTTGTGATAAGGTGTATATAGGCAACCTTGCAGTCTATAGTTAGTCACGTTTTAAGGATTCTGCGGTCTAATCAGAGAAAGCGATCGTCTGCACTTTGTTATACAGGAAAATTAGAATTGCTGATCAGCGTTTTGACTCCTAGAATGCGCACAGTTGGCGACCCCGTGGCTGTGCTCGTATAGCTAACCTGGAGTGATTTACACGTTTCTTGTTGTGTACACGAGTGCCACTCTCAATGACATGGTGTCATTGTTAGCGTTCCGCGAGGAGCTGTCAGTGTTGAAATACCTGTTGCCCGATGATTTACTAACATGGTATTTTCGTCCTTTTTCTGTATCTCGTTTTTCCAGGCGAATGTTCCCGCCTTACAAGGTCCGGGTAACGGGTCTGGACAAGAAGGCCAAGTACATCATGCTGATGGACATCGTAGCCGCCGACGACTGCCGGTATAAGTTCCAGAACAGGAGATGGGTCGTGGCCGGCAAGGCTGACCCCGAGATGCCGAAGCGGATGTACATCCACCCGGACTCGCCGTCGACTGGAGAGCAGTGGATGCAGAAGGTGGTCTCCTTCCACAAGCTCAAGCTCACCAACAACATCTCCGACAAGCACGGCTTTGTAAGTGCTCCACGCTTTCAACATTACGTTTAATAGCAATCGTCTTCATGGTTCTTCCGTGAGCCGGTCCGGGCACTTTCGGCATCTACTGGAAGACACTGAAGTTCGAGACTATTTCTCAGCAAAACCTTATCTCAGGAGTCTCCGAAGAACACGATTAAACTTGTGTTGTGACAACAGCGACTATAGGGAAACCTTGTTATAGCGAAGTCGCCGGAATCGTAAAAACATCTTCTGTATCAGTATAACTGATACAAGAAGATGGTAACCTCTATAACTGTACTTGTTCACGCCCGTGCGAATTGAACTGCGGTACCACGCCTTCACTCTACACTCCATCACTATACCAATTGAATCGCTATAACATGGTATATTTATATATATAAATATATTTCAGACGATGAGTGGGGCTGCGCCCTTCACTCCCAAGTATATCCCGAGACGCAGAGACGACGCCTTGCAGTGCTGTACGGCGGTACATGGTAGTGTGTGTGCGATAAATATATATTTGAGACGTTGCCTGCGTGATGCGTTTTACGACCAAGCGTAAATGGCCAGCTGTTCAAATCGGCGGTGTCTGTCTGAGGCCGCGAAGCAAGCGAACGAGGAAGGCGCCGGAGGAGAAGAGAATCGCGCGCCGGGAAAAGTACTAGGGAGCGCGCGGCAAAGTACCCTCACCTGGAGGAATGTGTAGGTAACGTTGAGCGAAGTGGGGATAGAGGAACGAGGCGAAGCGTCACAGAGGAGGAAGGAAGGTGGAGGCGCGCTGGGTTGACCTCCACTGTCTGCAGGTTATCTTTGCAGTGCATACATACAGGGTTCTCGTGATAGCATCGTCCTCGCGCTCCATACGCTGTTTGTGCGAGTGAAAGCGTGCGACGGTGAGCCGACGATGGCGGCTCAATGCGCAAGGGGAAGAAGCGCACCGTATTCCGTCGCGCGCATGGCACCCTGGCACCGGGTGGAATTGGGCGTTGTACTTCAGCCGCGCGCGGTCGCGGGCCTTTTATCTTGCAAGGGATCTGCTTTGAGGGCAGAGTCTATAGCAGGGCAAGTCAATGCATTTCTGTCAGGGACGTGAACGGCGCAAAGGAGAACGGAAAGTGGATGATTGTTACAGCGATTCTCTTCGTCATCTTCCACTGTCCCTCGTGGTTCGTGTTGCTCATTTTTACGCTAATCTATGGTGACCTATACGCTCTTGCCCTCATGTCAACGACCCGGCGTCTGAGCACGCTGGGCCTCTGCAACTGTGCCTATCTCGCCTCGAGGAGTACTCAGAGCAGAGGCGTCGTATACCCAAGTCGAGAGAGAGAGAGAGAGAGAGAGCTGTAAAAGCGCACATACGCACTAACGCACACGGGAGTCCGGGGCGAGAGAACGACGCGCTCGCGCCTGCAGCCCAGCGTGCGCAGCTGCGGCCCGAGGAAGAGAGAGGGAAAGGCCGCTGGCGCAAGAGCGCGCCGGAGGAAGGCGTAAGGAGCAAATCGATGCCGCCAGGCCATGACCGTGTGGCCCCGCGGCTGCCGGCCAGCGCAGAGCTGGCAGCGTCAGAAGCGGGGGCGAGCAGCCAACATGGCGCTCTCGTCGCCACCACCGCCGCCGCCGCGGCAACGCCATCGATCGCCGCGCGTGCGTGAAGGCGAGCGCCCGAGAAAGAAGCGAGGCGCCGCGCCTTGAAAGCTTTCCCGCGCGCGCCACTCCAAGAAGGAAGGAGGGAGGCGGGCGGGCAGCGGCGGCCGCTTGATATATGACGCCAATATTCCCGCCGCCTACAAGAGGGCTTCGCCCCTCTCGTCTTTCCCTTCGAGCAGTCCCTTCCTCTTTTTTTCCCCTTCTGCGCAAGGAAACAGGGAAATCGCATTTGTGCTCCGGCCGGGGCAGTCCCTACGCGCACAGCCGCGCGCGCAAGCGCCTCAACTGGCTTCCTCTGTGTGTACGGGCTCCGCCAAACAATACTGCGATACGTCGCATATAAGGTATACACGCACATGATATATATATATACATATATATATATATATATATATATATATATATATATATATATATATATACGCGCACACACTCAAGTGCGGCAGTGTAGTCGTGTGGGCCGCAGCACGGCGCCTGGCGCAAGTCGTTAGGGAGAGGCTCCTTCGTTCGCTCGGCGTGTTCAGCGTCGGAGGAACGGGCAGTGAAGCCCGCTTTCCGGGATCGCCCTCGATCGCCTCACCACCCTCCTTCCTCCCCCTCACTTCGCATGCGCTATTGCGATAGCGATGCCACCGCCCCGTACAGTCGGTCTCCGAAGCAGGCTCGTCTAGGAGGGTGGAAGGCGGGTTTCGAGGGCTCCAAACGTTAAGCGACGACGAGCCAGTGTCGAATGTAGCGCGCTGCGGAAACGAGGGCGCCCCTGATGACATTTCGCTTCGTGGGTCGCCTAACAAATGACCGCCGCAACCGCGTCGGCAGCAGCCCTGGCTTGCTTCGCTGGCTTCTCCCGCGGCTTTCTCTCGCTCGCCTCGCTCTCTATCTGCCGCGAGCGTGCGGAAGCCGCACAGCGGTTTGGCGACAGGATAAGTGGTGGCCGGGTGACCATATATATCAAGGAACGTCACGGGCTGGCTCGACGCAGCGCTCACCAATCTCGCGGGGGCTTCATTCCATCATCGCGGCGTCGCATGACGCACGTCTATGTAGCTGCCATTTTCCTCGTTGACTAATGTGCGGTCGAAGACAAAGCACGTTAAGAACCGCCACGGATCGCACGATTTGGAAACTGGTCGCGTTTCTCAAGACCCCTGTATACATACATACCGACCGGCATAATCGTTTATAGGCAACATCGGAAGAAGCGCACGCGTGGAAAATAGTGCAAGGAAACAACGTTTCGACACCGACGGGGTCTGCGTGCTCGGCGTCAGCAGCCGCTCTTCCATTGTCGCCACAGGGTAGTTTGTCAAGCGGAGAGCAACGTCCTTACAAATTCGGACCCGTTCGACATTTTGAAATACGCCGTCCTTGCAACGTAGCACGATGCGACGTGGAAGACTAAATCAAACTGACTGCTATGCGCAACGCCTCATCGTAAAATGTAAGGCTGCTCTGGGAAGCAGTTATAAAGTGAACGAGATACAAATATTCAAGACGGGGCTCGTGCGCGCACGCCATAGGCAGCAGCAGCCGGAGTAGAACGCTGTAAACGCTGTAGAACGTTGTAAACAGTCGGTTACTACCTAAATTGCCTCACATATAGCAATTCTATTATAATTTAGCGGGCCGGTTGAGTTGTCGTTGGCTTTGGTGGAGTATATAGGCAGAACTTTCGGGTTCCTCTATGCTCAGGAATCTCGGTTCAAATCACCGTCACCGTGCAAGCCTAACATTTTCCGCTTTGTGGTGTGGCTTGATCCTTGGACAAGGCCCACCGAGGTTCACTCACGTTTCACATGTAGAAATGACACTAGAACGACCCAGTAGCAAAAAAAAAAAAAAAAAAGCTCCCTTGCCAGTCGACGAATGGGAGTAATCTCGCAGAATCTGCAGGCATATGACTGAGTAAGTTTGCGCAAGAAAGTGGAAATGGAGCGTGTTGCGCGTAGACACCTTCGTCTTTGCTATTTGTGAAGTGATCCGGTTCTGAATTATAGACAACGTAATAAGCACCGCAAGTTATTCACCACTTTCATGGCATGATGACAGGTGTACCATACCTTCTTTTACATTGCCTACGAATGAAGAAGTACGTAACTCAACTCCAATGTGGATCAACATTTCAAATCCATTATCGCGTAATTATCGATCGGCACCGGTATACTGCACGTACGAATTTAGTGCGTTTCTGAAGCCCTAGCGAACGTGCTAGCAGCCTTCGCTCTACACATCTGTGTATACAGCGCGTGAAACGGAGTGTATACGTGGGATTGTATATACCGACCCAGCGGATTGGTCGACTGACAGTGTTTACCGCCGGTTTCTTCACGCGTGAAGTTATAGTATGGTTGAAGGATAACGATACAGGATAGGTGACTCGGCTTGCGCGAGCTTTCTTTTTTCGTTTTCGGGATTCCCCCGATGCACTGTATCCCAGCGAAGACAATTTAGATGTCAGTCTTCAACTTCTCGCGGTGCTCTTCTGATGTGCGTCCTCGGAAGACTTCTGTTTTAGATAAATTCTTGAAGCAATCTCGCGCCTTCTTCAAGTGCACTTTCGGCCGATATTGACGCTTGCGAGAGGGCTAATTTTATCGCGTAGCACCATAAGCATGAAGTTTGAAGCCTCAACGTCTCCGCTGTGCGCGCTACACCCGAATACTCTGTCCATGCAGCGCTTCGTGGCGTAGTTCAGCGCGTCACACCGTGGACTTGGTAATGGCACACGAGGAAGACGTGTACGCATAGCAGCCGCACTTACGCTTGCAGATGGTGCATGTAGCCCGGCTCTTCTTTTTTTTTCTTTTTGTTTCCTCCACCTACAGGCGTCATCTTATTGTCTGAATACGTGCTGCCGAGTTTGCAGGCATCGATGTGGCAGCTTCCTCATCCGAGGTGTAATCGATGTCGCCAGCGCGAGTTTCCTTCGCTCACGCGCCCCCGGGAGTTGGTGGCGTCAAAACTGAACGCGCGCAGTTATTATAGACGTACATACAACGCCGAGAGATGATGACCCGCGAGAAGACGCGCTGACGGCGGTTGTGGTGGTGGCCTTCATTGAATTGATTTCTGGCGCCGCGAGTGGCGATCATGATTACATAGGCCCGAAGGGCGGAATACAACGCAACCCGGCAGCAGCAGCAGCAGTAGCCAGCCCGTTCTCGTTCGAAAATGACGCCTCTGTATACACACAAGCCGCGGGGCGCTCGCTCGCGCGTTCCACCTCTGCATGCTTGCTAACGACGATCGCGCGATGATGGACGCGTCGAGCGCGCGCAAGGTTGGCTTCTCGCGTTCGCTGATTATACTGCGTGCACGGCAGATAAAAAAGAAAAAGATAAAGAAATAATAATAATAACCAAAGAAGGTTGTACAGCATCAACAAGCACGCACCTTTCTGACCTTGGCGCATGTCACGCGCCTTGTGGCTTTGTTTATCTTTCCGTTCTTTTTTTTTTTTTTTTAATGTAGCCGCGAACAACTTTGTTTCCTGCGTACGCATGCATATGCTTGTCCGCGCCAACGAGATTCCCGTTCGCTACACGTGAGCTCGTTACGCGGCTCTCGCGCCGGAGCCCGGCGTTGTATATACTTCTCACCTCCGTGGTGACGTGCGTTGATTAGCTTATACAGAGAGCGCGTAAGTGCGCGATGGCTGTATACGGTGCGTTGGGTGAACAGAAGCTGGTCGTCCGGATGGACGCCCGCATGTCATACAAGTGCCTCACCGTGAAGCCAAAGACGCGAGGAAAAAGAACAAAGAAAAGGTTGGAGGACGTAGTGAGAGCTAATGGCAAAAAATGGCCTTTCCGAAGGCCCTTATACGAGCTCCACAGAGTGTCTATATAGCTGGGCGGCGTGTTCAAGTTCGAAGGGCTTTTGAAACGCCTGCGGGTCTTGCGCGTTCAAGTAAACTGATAGTCCCAAACAGTTGATATGAAAATAGCCATGCATGAATGTCTGAAGTGGTGAGTAAAACAATTGCAGTTACCGGCCCATAATGGTCTATATATCTAGAATCTAGAAACTCTTTTGGAATCCCAAGAAACAAATTTCGATTAGCAGATGCACAGTGAATAAGTTTCCCTTTCTTTTCCTTTTTACGTTCAAGGATGCGAGTACCCCTCCCCTGTAACAATATCTGAGCGAAGGTTATGGCATTGGAGGTCACATGTCAGTGTTATAGGCTCCTGCATCAATCTGACCTGCGTTAGCTAAGCCCTTCTTGTGCCGCCCAAATTTCCAAACTTAGTCAGTCCCCTTAACTATCTGCGCATTGCACTCCGTTTTCCTTGAGTGGGCATGAATCTTCTCGTATTTAATAGACCGCTTGTTGCCTGTTATGCGCGTGAATTAAACTGTCCAACTCGACTCAAGTGCGCCCGCGCTTTTGTTGTCTCCCTTTGTTCCATGCCGTCTTCCTATCTCCCAACTTTGCGGCTGTCATCTTCTATTCCAGCACGCGCTGCAGCTCCTTAAGCTTGCATTCAAGTTTGTTTGTTGTCCTCCAGGTTTCGGCCACGCTGAGTTCGTGTTGGCATTGTACAGCGATCGCACTCGTTTTTTTTTTTTTTTTTTTTTTTGTCTTCTATGATATCGATATGAGAGAGAAAGTAAAATGTGAAAGGCAGGTAGGTTATAACCAGAGTAACGGTCCAGTTGGCTACTCTGCAGTGGCTGGCAAAGAGAAAGGGTAGAAAATACGAGGAGAAAAGAAAACATGAAAACGAATCTGTCCGCACTGACACGACGAAGCCGCTTCATAATGACTACAGTGCGTAACACAGTCCCGATGCTGTTAAAAGAAAACAAGACAGTGTTTTTTTTAAAGCATCTCGGGCTGACTTCAGCAGGAACTAACGGCCAAGGATTTTCCTTTCCGTTAAGTATAGAGGACGGCGGTCGAGTTCGTCGATAACTGAGGTTCTTTAGCGCACGAAAAGGGACGAAAGACAGTGGCGAGACGAGGACACAGCGCTATCGTCGTCGTCGAGTTCGTCGAGCTCCGCGTGGAGCGCCGTGCCTCGCGCACCGAACTGGGAGCATTTAGATGCGTAGTCGTCTTTTCACACCCTCAAACCTCGCATTCGATAAATGTGCTTTTAATTCGTATAATAAGAGAGAGAGAGAGAGAGAGAGAGAGAGAGAGAGAGAGAGAGAGAGAGAGGAACGTCAAGCGGTGTTTCCCAATAGCCTGCGCTCGAAACACGGCGGGTAATAAAATCCCGAGGAAACTGTAGGATTCTCTCGCACGTGGCAGACCCTCGCGAAAGCGGGAGATGAGCGCGCTCCCGCGACTCGCTTCGGCCGAGCCGGAGAGGATAGGGAGGGTGCGTCTTGGACGACGCCATTGGCCGGCCGGCCGCAGCCATGCGTGCGGCGCGGAGCCTTCCTTGCGAGCATCTCCTCCCAACATGGCGGAGGAAAAAGTGTCGGTCCCGCGATCGATACTTGCGGCACGTCGAGTCGCGAGCGTCAAGCGGAGAGACGCGTGGCCCCGCCGCCGCCCGAGGCGCTGGAAGAATCGCCCTCCGCTGCGACCGCTCTCTTGGCGAAGCTTCGCTGCTGCGTGTGTGGAGTGCTTCTTGGTACAGCTCGGAGCGAAGGGGCCGAGGGGAGAGGGGGTGATTGTGCGCGAGCGGCGCCGCGGATTCAGCGCCGCTCCCGGCACCGTCCCCGCTAGGAAAAATCACGGTGAACGCGCCAACCGAATTTCGGGAAAGCGACTGCAGGGATGAGGTTAAACAGGGATGCGGCCGGCCCGGCACGCCAGCTGTGGGCATTTCTTCGAAGATTCTTGGCTTCAATTTTTGTCTCGTGTGTGTGTGTTTTAGTTTTATTTGTCGTTGTTGGTGTTTGCATGTATGTTACGTTTCTTTACAAATAATGTTGCAGTTGTGATATCCTGCCTCTCTTGCGTCTTCTTCTTCTCCTTTTTATGCTGTCGTTGTTTACCGTGCGCTGATGTATCATGGCTGGACATTCCTACTACGAAGCGAAACCAAAACAACCGTATGAAGCCAACAAACAGTGAAACCTAGCAATGGGAAATTATAATCTTTCTTAATTATTATTAAATTTTACAAACTATCATACCTAATATCGGGGTAAGTGCTAATCTTAATAACGTTGAGAGACAAGAAAATGATGGTACAGACTAGAGAGCGAAGTGCCGTAGCCCGTACTCTAGTTAAACCTAAGAGGAAGAGCTGCAGAAGTTCGGCACGCTACATATATCGTAATGCATATAAACGGTGATCTGTTTTGGAGTATCAGAACAGAGTAACGATTATTATAGAATATTGATGAATAACAGAATTCGTGCCTGAGAGAAGAGGAATTCAGTCGACGATGACGTGGGAGTCTGTGACGTAAATGTTGCTAAAGACTGTGGTGGTTGCTGAAACCAAGCACAAAACCGTTTATTTACCCAGGCATTGTAGACATTGGAAGATTTGGAATGTCGCTTGATTGAAGGAAATAGCTTATCGCTTTCGATATCCCGCTTCCATTTGTCGTTCAGCTATACCTTAAGTAACCCAAGCGTTATTGAATTACGCGATAACCAAGATAGATACCGGGTACTCTTAACCCGGCTCATTTCAGTTTAATTTAGAATTTAAACGCTCACAACTCCTTCGCTGTATTCGAAAGAGTACGCAGTAATGCGAAAACAGCGGCAGCCAATATTAAACCGTCGCTATCTTGTCTCGTTTCAAGCAGACCATCCTGAACTCGATGCACAAGTACCAGCCGCGGTTCCACCTGGTGCGGGCCAACGACATCCTCAAGCTGCCCTACAGCACTTTCAGGACGTACGTGTTCAAGGAGACAGAGTTCATCGCCGTCACTGCTTACCAGAACGAGAAGGTACGGGTGCCGTATAACATGTTTGAACAGGCCCTCTTGTTGTGTCGTAATAACGCACTTGTCGGACGTGCAGTGCAGTATTCTATGCGTGATGTGCTTGAGCGCCTGTGCATGCGTGGTGTGTAAGTAAACGCCACACGCATGTGATGTGTGCAGTTTATCTGGCGTGTCAGCTATGTATACCGTGACTCAAGAACATAGGTGCAGCGATCCTTCTTAATTAACCCTGCAATGTTATCTTCTTTTTTTCTCCCACAGATTACGCAACTGAAGATCGACAACAACCCGTTTGCGAAGGGCTTTCGGGAAACTGGTGCCGCGAGGAAAGATAAGAAGTAAGTCACGTGAACGATGGATTAGAATTGATCTCAATTGAGGTACGAGGCGTTCTAAACGCGTGCGCTTCTGCTACATGCGCGTTTAACGGCAGCTAAGCCAACTGACCTCCTACCGCCAGCATAAATCTGATAGCACCATGGTCGCGGTTTAACAGATAAAAAGAAGCAAGGGTATTGAAAAAAAGTCTTTGAGCTTAGGAATGCTGTGAGCAATGGTATGCGCACACCTCATAGTGTTAACAACGCTTTTTCTTGTTGTACACTACTGTTATACCTTTATTAGTTGGAAAAAGGTCGCGCTAATCAGGCATTCAAATAGGACGATGGAGGCTTGAAGACAAAACGAATTCGTTTCACTTGCATGTTTGTTAAGCCCAACTCAGCATCGGTGTACTAGCCTGTCCATTCGAATCGGTGTTATAGTTTTCTCTTATTCTGCAATTTTTCATTTATGCTTATCACGCGCTGCGTGATTGGTTACAAGAAAGTGATAACATTTGAAAACATGATTGATTCCCTGCAGAAGGCTCTTTCAGTAGCTGTCTAAAGTGAACTAGCGAACATATAGACACCGCGACGTGCCTCAGTTAATTAAGAGGCTGTGCAAGGCACAAGCGGTTATTGCTTACCTGGAAGAGCTGAGCGGGAACTGAATAGTGTTTCATCGGGTACAAGTCTTACAGCAACCATGAAACACGCGCCTTTATTTGACTGAATTCTATTTCCTTTGCTTTTGTTTTCCCTAGTGATGGTGTCTTTAGTTAAACGCGCTGCAGCTGATGGAAATACAGAGCATGCGAGGCACTCAACACTTAAAGGAGCCCTGCGGCAGCTAACGTACGAACGAACAGAACAAATGCATCGCAAATATATAAAATCCCCGCCGCTAACCCACGCGTTCGTCTTCTCCTTCTCGCGCAGGAAGTACGCGCTGCCTCCGGCCTCCAAGTCACTTCCGGGCGGCGCCCTGGCGCCGAGCGACGTCAGCTGTCCGACCAAGATCGACGTGGACGACTCGTACTACAGCGACGACGACCGGCGGACGGAGCAGTCGCTCTCGGCCGACGAGACCTCGTCGGCGGGTCCGCCCGGCGGCGACCTGTCGCCGAGACTGCACGGCCGCTCGCCCGGCTCGCCCGACCATCATGGCGGCCTGGGAGACTACCTGCCCTTCGCCGCCGCCGCTGCGGCCGCTGCGGCGGCGGGCGGCGGGGGTCCGCACGCGTCGTTCCCGCTGCAGTACCTGTACAACCAGAGCCTGTACCAGCAGAGCCTCATGCTGCAGGACATGCTCATGTCCTCGGCGGCGGCGGCCGCGGCCGCGGCGGCCGCTTCCAACAACGCGTCCCCGACCTCGGCGGGGCGGCCCGGCGCGTCGCCGTTCGGCTTCAACCCTTTCTCGGTGCGCAATCTCCTCATGGCTAACGAGCAGAGCTACCTGAAGGCGCCCAGCCCGCTCAAGGCGGCGGCCGACGAACACCTGAAGAGTCAGCTACGCTTCTTCCCGTACCCGCTGCCGGCGTGGCGGTTGCCCGCGGGCGCCGGGGACACGTCTCCTCCTCCACAGTCTCAACCTCCTCCTTCCGCCGTGGCACAGCCGCCGTCGAGACCCGGCTCCTCCTCGCCGCCGACCCCCAACAAGAGTTCCGGCGTCATTCCACCCTTCGGAGGTCTCCGGCAGGAGAAGATGTGCCTCCTGCGGGAAGGCTCCACCGGAGAAGACCCCATGTCCTCGGAGAGGTCTTCCGCGCCGGGCAGTCCTCTGGCGGCGACCTGCCCGACGCCGACGACCACGACGGCGTCCATGTTGATGATGCGGGACCGCTGCTCGTCGGCGACTGCGAACTCCGCGTTCGAGGACGGCAGAGTGGGCCGTGACTCGGAGGAACTGGTCGACGGCAATGACTGAGGGCGGCTCTCGCCTCGGTGACACCGCGACCAGGGACCCCACCGGTGGTGTCGCGCCGTGAACTGTGTCCCGCTTTCCTGCGGTGCTTGTGCGAACGCAGTACACATGGACGACGCGCGTTGTCCTCGGTGCGTTATATAGCGCTTGAACGATTTCGCGTTACGTGGACTTGTCCGAGAACTCTGTCGTGGTCGCGCGGTGTGAGTGTGTGTGTCTGTGTACAACTCGTGCGCTGTGGAAAGAGAGGAGTGGGTCATGCGCCTGCTAGCTCTCAATTGATTTCTTTTTCTGTGAGTTGGCTTTTCTCGAAACCACGAGTTTGGAGAACAGTATACATGTTCACGCCACCCCGACGAAGAGACGTTGCGAGTGCTCTGCAAATAATACGCAGGATTGTGCGTCGGAAAAAAACAAAGCGCCCTTTCAGCGCCGGACGTTTCGCACTCTTTGCAAAGAATAGCAGCAATCGGTACTTTGTAGGTATCCTCTTCCTCACCATTTCGGATGTTTTTTTTCCCTTCATAGTCGCATTTCCTGTGTATGCCCCGGGTGACTCAAGCGCAGCGATTCAACCTTGCGTGCAGAGGCAAAGCGTTTTCTCTCTCTCTCTCTCTCTCTCTCTCTTAATGTCAGCGGCTCTGATGTCGTCACTCGAGTGTGATGACAACGCAATACAACGAATGCAGCGGGAAGCGATGTTTGCCCACTGCGACATGCTCTTGCGTATATATATATACACACCGTCGTCATTGATCTTCCACGAATGGTCAATTTTCCAAGCTATCTGCATATGCCGCTCCCAGAATAAACATTTATGTTGCAGACATTGCGAACCAGTAACGGAAATTAGTCTAAGGACGGATGCTAACAGTCTCATGACAAGCATGATCAGAATCAGTTCCGCTTGTAACGAAATTTCGGCCGTCAACTCGATGTGGAGATAACCACGTATTTTCTATCGTCAGCGGATTTATCGTTATTGACGCCATGTTGTTGAACTGGGGCGAAAGACAGCAAAGCACAGCCAGTTTATGTGGAGAAAATACAGATCAGGCAGAAAATATGTAAGAGTCACGTAAAAGAAGTGGGTCATGCTATTGCCCGTTCTAATTCTTTTTTTTTTTTGGGGGGGGGGGGGTATGCGAGTTTCAAGTTCACATTCCTCAACCGCACGCTGGAGAGTACAAAAAAAGAAGAAGAAAAGAAAGAAACCTGCATCAGAATGAACTGTGTTAATACGTCCTTCATATGCACAACAGATCCGAAACTCAGTAAGGCTCAACCCCAAACGCGCTCATCAAACTTCTTAACATGACGAGACTTCAGAGAACTTATTTATTTTGACGACTCTAAACGTCCTTGCCTGTAAACGTCCTTCATCAAAGAAGTCAATCTCGCAGCACCAAACCTGCCTTTTCTTTCACGCGCTGCGAAGGTATACCGACAAAGCCATTTTCCCGAGTGAACCAAACTCCGTCGGGCCTTATTGCGATAACCATCTCTGGGCCCACTCTCGGAGTCTTAGATGGGCAGACAGAGAGAGAGAGAGAGAACACAGGACCGCAGAGCCGGAGCTGCATCCTTTCAGCGCCCACTCCTATATACATAGAATATAACGCATAGGGATCACCCGGGGCTTCGGGAGCAGTCCTTGTTTGTTCGCGGGATTTATGCAATACTCCGCACATCCGCGTCGTTTCGCCTCGGGCGCGAGGCGGGTATAGTCCTGTGTGTGCATACCTTGTCTAGTCAACTGCTGCATCGACGCGCGAGCGAAAAAAAAATAGACGATGAGACAATAAAAAGAAGGGACGTAATGCAAAACGTAAGCCGAACGCGATCGCGCAATTTCGACGCTGCTCGCGAGGTCGGCGACTTTAGCGCAACAGGAGCGCGGGCATCTATCTCTGTCTGCGTGTGTGCGCATGCAGCGTTTCTCCTCCCCCCCGACCGTGTCACGTGTAAAGCGACGTGGTATACGCGTCTCTCCATGTCGTACGTGGTGGGACGGCAATTTGTTTTTCTATGGAGGATTCAGAGTGATGGTGAACGAAAGACCTTGGCGTGGCAGCAAGAAGTGGCGTGAAGTGGCGTCAGCGCACTCTGTGAAATTTTTTAACATTTTACGTGGCAAAAAAAAAAAAAAAAAAAGCAGCCTTCTGTGTCAAAGAGAAACCAAACCCGTATTCGAGAAAGAAAAGAAAAGAAGAAAGAAAGAAAGTAAAAAAGGTAGCTCGTCTAACTCGAGAGCTGTCCGCGATGCGCTTGTGACGTCATCATGCCTACCGCTGTCACGAGTCGTGGAGGCCTGATCGTCCACCAATCATGAGAGGTTGCTGCGGTCAGAGACATTTTTTTTTTCTTTGTAAATATCGGTCCTGCGTCACGAGCAGGCTTCAAGCAGCCTGCGAAGTAAGGTCCTCGCTACGCTAGTGATTACAGAAAGAACGGGCAGACCGAAGACAACAGAACCGCGTAACTGCGTTTACGCGATTGCGACGGTAGAGGACTCCGTCGTCTCTCGACCCCGACTATAGAGCACGGCATCTCGCGTCATAAGCAAAGACAGCGTATACTAGGAAAGTGTGTCGAGTCGAGTCGGCCTTAGTAAAGAGCCGTCTCGGATCGAACTGCGCGCAATAACGCCGGCGCGTAACGTGGACTTGGAACCAGGAATTGTGGGAAGGCTTTCGGCGCGTGACGTGAGGTGCCGCTGCCGTATTCGCAGTCGATTCGGTACGCTGGTGTCACTGAGAGACGAGCGGGTCGCGTCGAGTCAGTACGACGCGCTTCCGGTCGCACTCGCGTATACGCGGCTCGTGACGCCGTTGCATTTAAGACGCTAGGTGCTAACGGAACCTGTCCTTGAAGGCTTGGGTAGTCACATGACGCGTGCACATGCAGCACGTATACAACCGCGCACTGAGCCAATCTGAGCACCGCCTCTCTCTCTCACTTTCTGTCTACATGTATACGTATACGTGAGCTTGTTTCTAGTTTTCGGGGGCGATTATTTATTTAGTTCTTTGTACAAAAAAAGAGGAAAAGATTGTTCCTGCTTAGAAGTGTGCCTCCCCCTCCGCTTTTGAAGCGTGTTTCGTGGCGACGTCTGCGTGAGTGTATCTGTTGTCTGTGTTATGTTGCTGGCATTTCTATGTCCCAAGTTTCGTCGTTTGTTTTCTGACGGCAGTGCGCTGGCTGCTTGTTAGCAGCAGCGCCACCTCTTTTTTTTTTATTCGATTCGGTTTGCGCCTGCGCGTGACACGCGACTCGAGCGTGTCGTTTTGTTTGTGTCTTTGTTTGTTTTGTTGTTTTGTGTAACGTCGTGGACGTCCCCTCTGCGCACGAGAGCGCAGAGCTCCATGTCTCACCGACAGTTAAAGACAAAATTAAAAAAAAGAAAGCGGGAGCATTACACTGACGTCAAAAGTCTTTGTGTGTTTTTTGTTAAGTAGTTGTAATCGCCGAATGGTCTGTTGTCGTATATAACGGAAAGAAATTTGAGCGATATGAACTGCACAAGGTGGTGGTGGCGGTGGTGATGTTGATGGCATACATAGCCGGCAATTGTTCCGCCTGATCCTCCTTCGAGTTGAGATCAGGGGGTGTGTCACCAGGTGTCGATGAGCCCCGTGCCTCGCAGGAAGGCTATCAGCAGTCGTTGCGCTCTCTTCCTGAATGCCGCGGGCCCTCCGGGGAAAACAACGTCTTCAAAGGTCCTGTGCGTGAGACCGCTTTTTTGCAGGTTGTCGACCAACGCGACAACCGAGTATACCATCATTTGCAAATGGAAGTGCGATGATATACATCAGGCGAGAAATACCTCACGTCACCTTACCAGTGCAACACCTTTGTTCTACCTTCTTGGAAGTCACCGCTGTGCAAGTGTGCCTAGGAAAACGAAAACTCAGTGTGGTGTCGGTGTATATAAGTCCGCGCAGGAAGGTCTCCATGGAGGCGTTCATAAAGGACCTCTGCATTCGTTGCCCCTCTCCTATAATAATCTGTGGGGACTTTAACGCACATCATTCGCTTTGGGGAGATAAGACTACAGATTCCCGAGGCAAGGAACTAGTCACAGCCGCGGAAGCTGCTGACTTGTGTATCGCGAACGATGGCAAACCGACTTTCTTCAGACCACCAGATTCATGGAGTGCCATAGACCTCGTGAACTGCACAACTTCAGAGGAACTAAGGCTGGAACTGGAGATAACTTGCTAAATAAAATAGAGCAAAAAAATAAATAGAGACTGTTGCAAACACGTGGCCACTTAGTCATACCAAGTCGTAGCATGTTACCATGCAGACGCTGGTCGTTACAGTATAAGCATACCTACAAATGCACGACCGTATAATAATGGAGTTAGGCAGTCGGTAGTCCACCTATGGAGGCTTTATACTCCTTAGCTGCTTACGGAATTCCAAGTAGATCCACGTAAATGTACCGATCTTCAATGAACGAAAGCTGCTGGCGATTCTATTTCCTTCATTTAGTTAGTAGAGCACATACTTCCAAGCCGACAGTTTTCTGGAAGTTCATAAAAATAGCTGACAAAAGAAAGGAAGGCAGCGAAAGTCTGTATATTTTGTTTTCGGTTGTTGCGCCGCCATGATTAGCTGCTCTACGAATTATTCCTAAATTTTTTGGGCTCTCACGTATATGTTGATACGGTCGTAAAACATAAAACGCGCCATTTTCATCCATACGAGTCGACTGTACTATATTTAGTGAAGACTCCGGCGTCAATATATAGAAGTGGATGTGCAGTTGTAGATGACGGCCTCTAGTATTAATGCAAAAAACGTTCGTATACTATCTACTAACTTTCTAAATAAAGTTCTGTGGGGGTTGACGCAGAATGTCAACACATGGCTGCGACAGACGACAAAGTGTTCGGTGAACAGAGAGCCGAAAGACGAAAGAGCACAAGAACGTCCAAGGCGCATGAAGCGCCCCCAGACGATGCGACTATTTCGACAACTCTGCGATTTCTGCTGAACGGAGGAGTCTTTTTACTGGGCAGCAGCAGCAACGTTTTCAATTGGTGACGTTACCCGAGCGCGAGCTCAGTGAGTGCGAGCCAAATCATTGGGGTAATATTAGAAGACTACGGCGTCAGGTGCCGTTCTGCAGCGTGAAGAACAAGGGAGAAAAGGCACACTAGCAAGCGCGAATGAAGTACACAAAGAAAGAAGGAAAGAAAGAAAGATGGACCGTCGCCAGTCATCGGCCGCTTTGAGGGGAAAACGCGTTGAGCTTGTCTGCCATTAGTGAAGAACAAAGTTATTTACTCTGTGTCTTCTGTCAATACTAGAGAGAGAGACAGACAGACAAAAATATCTTTACTCAATAGTATAGTGGTTATAGCGCAAAGGGGACAATGGTATAGAAATACTAGAATAGTATAGAAAGGGGGGCAATAGTATAGTGGTTATAGTGGAAAGGGGACGCCTAAGACGAAAAAAATTATAGACCGATCAGTTTACTGTCCGTTGCCTACAAAGTATTTACTAAGGTAATCGCAAATAAGATCACGAACACCTTAGGCTTCTGTCAAGCAAAGGACCAGGCAGGATTCCGTAAAGGCTACTCAACACTAGACCATATTCACACTATCAATCAGGTGATAGAGAAATGTGCGGAATATAACCAACCCTTATATATAGCTTTCATTGATTACGAGAAAGCGTTTGATGCAGTCGAAACCTTAGCAGCCATGGAGGCATTTACGGAATCAGGGTGTAGACGAGCCGTATGTAAACATGCTGAAAGATATCTATAGCTTCTCCACAGCAACCGTAGTGCTCCATAAAGAAAGCAACAAAATCCCAATAAAGAAAGGCGTCAGACAGGGAGATACGATTTCTCCAATGCTATTCACAGCGTGTTTACAGGAGGTATTCAGAGACCTGGATTGGGAAGAATTGGGGATAAGAGTTAATGGAGAATACCTTAGTAACTTGCGGTTCGCTGATGATATTGCCTTGCTTAGTAACTCAGGGGACCAATTGCAATGCATGCTCACTCTCCTGTAGAGGCAAAGCAGAAGGGTGGGTCTAAAAATTAATCTGCAGAAAACTAAACTAATGTTTAACAGTTTCGGAAGAGAAAAGCAGTTTACGATAGGTAGCGAGGCACTGGAAGTAGTAAGGGAATACATCTACTTAGGACAAGTAGTGACTGCGGATCCGGATCATGAGACTGAAATAATCAGAAGAATAAAAATGGGCTGGGGTGCGTTTGGCAGGCATTCTCAGATAATGAACAGCAGCTTGCCATTATATATATATATATATATATATATATATATATATATATATATATATATATATATATATATCATACCAATGCCCGTCCCCAATATATATGAAGTACAGGTGTATACATGGCATCGAATGTCATCCCACGATGGGAATGCGTATATGTGGCAAATATATACGCACTATACGGGTGCATGCATATCACTAGCACATGGGCGTTTTTCTTTATAAGAAACGTAGGCGAACAGGATAACAAACCGCGGTAATAACTGGCAACAGACCTTAACTTACCCACACATATATGCAACAGCGCTCGCAGAACCCGCATTGTGAAGCGCCAGATTAAGATCGACCATCGGAGTATACCACGGGCGTTTTTCTTTTTCTTTTCTTTTTCATTCGACACTCCTTCGAAGCACAAACCTTACGGCTTGGATTTTAACCCACCATCTACGTCTCAGTGGTAGAGCGTATATAGGCGCTGAGAGGTGTGACAGCTGATGATGGTGTAGTTACAGGTAAGACAAGTACACGCAGCCTAAAATACTTTTATCCACGTTGCTGATGACTTAGAGATATTGTGGGGTTTTACGTGCCAGAACCATGGTTTCATTATGAGGCACGCTGTAGTGGGGGAGCTACGAATCAATGTTGAAAACCTGGGGTTCCTTATCGTGCGCCCAATGCATGATAGACGAGAGGTTTTTTTTTTTTTGTAATGCGTTTTTCCTCGGCATGCGCGGTCGCCGCGGCGGTGATCGAACCCGCGACTTCGAGCTCAGCAGCGGAATGCCACAGCCACTCGGCTGCCGCAGAATTGGCTGTTGAGTGGCCGCCTGTGGTGATCCGTCCTTTCTTGGCCTGATCAGCTTTCTCCATACGGATGCCTCTCAAAGACAGACAGACAGATGGTGCGTTGGACGCCAGTAACCAATATATGGAAGAACCAGACAGAGAAGTCTGGGAAACACAGAAAAAAGCAAAAGGAGAGACGAAGTTTGGAAGGCAGGAGCTTGACCAAAGACGTGTCCGTTTGGTTTACCTCCACTTAAGGAATGGGGGAGAGATAGATGAGAAAGGAGAAAGCTCGGAAAAATAACAGGGTATTTTAGGTTTGGCGCACTTGAGGTGTGGGCGCACAGAGGAACGCAAATAGGTATACACTAGAACACAAAAGAAGTACAAAAGGACACAAGGAGAACGTTCGTTGTCTCTGAAATTCCCTAACAAAGAGGCAGCCACTGAGAACGCACTCGCAGAGGAATGTTCGCGAACATTCACAATAGTTCGTGCAGTCCACTCGCCTTAAGGCTACGCGAAACCAACGAAGTATAAGCACAAATATGGCCAAAGCGCCACGAATGTCTTAGTTTTACAGAACACCTAATCAGACTGAGAGAAAGAAAAGAAACCCGATAAAGGATAACAAAGGGATCGAGCTCCGCCAAGTTGGTAAGTGCCGTGCGAGTTGGAAGTGCCCTGCAAACGAACAAATGCGGCGTGAAGAGGGAGCTCTCCGGCCGGAGGATAGGCTCCGAAGCCCATGGAGAGACGGGGGCAAACAAGGCGAGCGAAAATGATCGGGCAATTTATGCGAGACGTGCTCGGGCGATCGGGGGAAAGCCCAACTGCTGATCACTCAGCAGAGCGGGATCCCCGCATCTGTCTCTCTCCCTTCATCTCTTTCTCTCTCTTGAGCTCTGCGTCGTCGAGCGCTTCTGCAAACAAAACTATACGGTCGGCGGGCTGAGAAGAAGATGCACGTAGCACAAGGCGTGGCGGTGGCGAGTGCAGGGAGAGGAGGGGGTGTGGTAGAAAGGGTAAGGACGGCAGGGAGGAGTTGATTGCGAAGGAGACGGCTGGGCTTGCTCCTAAGGAAGAACAGTGGGCAGCTGCAGCAGGGTGCCTGGAGTGCCTCTCGGCTGGCTCCGTCCGCGCTGCTCCGTCGTCCAAGTGATACGGCCTCCTTCCCCAGTCGCATCGTTTCGCGTGGAGGCTACCGGGCTCTCATCTGTATAATTCTCTGTGGCGGCCTGTGCGCATAGGCGCCTGGGGTGTGCGAAGAAGAAAGGCTGCTGTATACCCACGCAATTGCTGAATGGACGATCTGAAAAATTCTGCTAAGTTGCTGGAAGGCATCATACCGCGTGGGTGAAGTAGCACACTGACCAGGACTAAGCGCAGAGACACAAGAATAGACGACGCTCGCTCCTAGAATTTTTGTCGCTCTCAGCTTCGCCCTGGTCAGTGCGCTGCATCACGCGCACGGTATGATGATAAGTCGTCTAATCGCCCAACTTGCCACATTACCATACCCCATGCAATTGCTGAATGAACGATTTGGAAAAATTCTGCTAAGTTGCCTGTCCTGGAAGACTTTGTTCAAATCAAGGAGCATCGCCCGCATACGTAGATTTCTCACGTACGCAGCGCTGATGGGTCACGAGAAAGCGTGAGTACGAATACGCTGTTCGGTGTCACGTATACCGTAGAATCACCAGCGAACTGGGCTAGTCGGCGTGTCTATAAATCGATGATTGCAAAAATGCGAAATTGAACGCAAAAGAAAAACAAACGCGCTTTCTTGTTCAGCCATTTCAGTGTCATTGACGCTTTTATATATGGAGGGTATGTTTTCATAGAGGCACGGTTGCTCACTTAAGGGAACCCTGAAACGATTTTGACGATTTTGTACAAACGTATAGAGTCGTTAGAGTAGATCCCTCTGATCATTAATTGACGCATCTAAGTGCTCCGCGTAAAGCGTGTAATGTATTATAAGGGTTTAAAAATGTACATTTCTGCCGATCGCAGCACACTGCTCGACTGAATTTTAAGCCGCCCTACCCATTTGACGTAAATTGCCTTAATGACGTCAGTAGGACGTGCTATCCGATTGGTTACCCATGGCAGGTCATCGATAATTTTTCTAACCTAATGGTGCACAAATCTTGTTCGTTTTAGTCGGAATAGTTAATTTGTTTCTATAAAAAGCAAGTAACAGAAAGAGAATGCACAAGAACACTTTCTCAGTATACTTAAGTATTTCCGCACTTAAGCACTTCATCAAGTGTCGTCTGCTTGTGTTACAACGTGCTCCGTCTTTACTAGAGCTCCGCGGTCGGTGTCGGTCTGTCTTTTCGTGAGCACCATGAATCGCCTTTGTACAGTTATTGGCTGCAAACGTAGTGACTGGCAATATGTCAAGTTGCGATAGCTTGTCTCTCTGCAAGGCAGCAGACGAGCAGAATGGCTGCAGCGCATTGGACTATCGGTATCCGATCTGTGCCAGGATTTGCGCGTTTGCGGCTGCCACTTTACACCTTTACACCCATCCGTCGAAACGCCCATCTCGCCTGTGGTTACCGGAATACCAAACACGTTCGGCGCTGCGACAGAATGCTAGCAACGCATGCTGCTTCGATAGCTTTCGCTTGGGGTCGACTGCTAAGTAGCTGGCGGAGAGGTTGGAGAGCCTTAGCGCGCTCGCTCCTAGAGAACAGGAAGTCGATGACACGGCGTGCCATCATGACGCAGAGCCAATAAAGGCAAAGCTTAGCCCCGATCACTCGGCGAACGAGTTGAGGGAAACGCATCACTATGGAGGAGGGTAATATGAGACGTTTCACTCAAATTGTGGTGCGAATGATTAACTTTAGCTGTGCCCTACGCGTCTACAAAATTTGTCCGAACCATTTCAGGGGCGCTTTAAATTCCTTTTTTCTCCTATCTGAAACATGGATCGAGTTCAGTCGCATACAAAACTCTATATCAAATCTTTCCTTCAGAGAGAGGTAGAGCGGGCCGACTGTCCACCTGTTCCCAAATATTTGTTTTTCAGCCAATATAATGGACCTCCATTATCACAGCGAAAGCCTTAGTGGCTCGTACCCCCGATGGTCTGGAAAACGCAGCCTGTCGTACAGAAAGTCATGTGGCGCAACGTACGTCAGGGGCGCAACCTGTGGCAAGACGCCAACGAGATGGACCTCACTCTGGTCACTGACAAAAATTTTCCTACGCGCATCGGCAACTCCGTCACCTGGGACTCGACACCCGACCTCGTGTTCGTCAGGAACGTTGAGGACGTGGGCTGACAGAACACCGCCATGGAGTTCGGCAGCGACCACTACATTCTCGAGACCAACTTCAAGGTGTCTCGGAGTAGGATCAAGGAATTCACGTTCATCGATTGGGACCGCTTTCGCAAGATTCGCGAAGAACCCGGCAGAGCCAAGGCACCCGCCACTCTCGAAGAATGGTGCGAAGGCGTCCGGAACGATGCTTCCGCGGCTACCAAGAAAGTGGAAACCGACCTCGACGTCGAGCGGATGGACAGCAGACTTGCCCACCAGATCGAGGCCAAAAACGCCCTGCTCCGCCGATGGAAGGGTCAAAGGCTCAATCGCAGACTCCGAAAAAAGATCTCGGAGCTCAACAAGGTCATCTATGACCACTGCAAGGCGCTATGCCAGCAGCAGTGGGACGAGCTCTGCGAATCCATCGATGGACAGATGCGCAACGGCAAATCCTGGGGTATGCTGAAGCACCTTCTCAAAGAAAGCGGCTCAAAGTCAAATCAGAGGCATACGTTGGCCCGGGCCCTTCACGAAGCCACCAGGTTTCACACGGTCAATGAGCTCGTCTCAAAACTCGTACAAAAGTACTTGCGCGTGCGTCGCGACGGAGATCCAGTGACCCAACTCCCGGACTACCGAGGCCCTCCACGCCCCGAGCTCGACGAAGACTGCTCCGTTGCCGAGGTCAGACAGGCCATCTTCGCGCTCAACCGCAAGTCTGCGCCAGGTCCAGACGGAGTCACCAACAGAATGTTGAGAAGCCTCGAGGACACCTCGATCGTCTTTCTGACCGACAAAATCAACGAGTCCTGGAATAGCGGCGTTGTTCCTGCAGAATGGAAGATGGCCTGCACGGTGCTCATTCCCAAGCCCGGCAAGGCCCCGAACATCGAGAACCTCAGGCCGATTTCTCTAACTTCCTGCGTCGGCAAGGTCATGGAGCGCGTCGTCCTCAACAGGGTCAACGGGTACCTCGAAGACAACGAGGTTTACACGTACAACATGATCGGCTTCCGCGCCGGACTCTCGACGCAGGATGCAATGAAGCTAATAAAGCATCAGATAGTGGATGGCCGTTCCAGAGACGTCAAGGCTTTGCTCGGTCTGGACCTCGAGAAAGCTTTCGACAACGTGCTCCACAGCTTCATCGTAAAGACCATTTCAGACCTGGGTCTCGGTTCCAGATTCCATAGCTACGTCAGCTCTTTCCTAACGGACAGGAAGGCCAAGCTTCGCATTGCGGACTTCCGCTCCAACGATGTGCCCCTCGGAGGGCGGGGCACTCCTCAGGGCGCCGTCATCTCACCCGCACTGTTTAACATCTGTATGATTGGCCTTTCCGAGAGGTTGGCACGCGTAGAGGGCGTCAAGCACACCATATACGCCGACGACATCACCTTATGGTGCTCTGGCGGCTGCGAGGGCAGAGTCGAAGAATCCATGCAGGAGGCGATCGACGTGATCGAGGAGTATCTACGCCCCACCGGACTTCGATGCTCCCCCGCCAAGTCGGAGCTTCTGCTTTACAGAAAAGAGAAGGGAGGCAGACCCAAAGATTGGAAGCCAGTCTCCGAAAGCAGCATCAGTCTTCGCACTTGTAACGAGGGGGTGATACCCAGGGTCGACGTTATTCGGGTCCTGGGCATGTTTGTCGAATTCAACGGCGGGAACGGAACGGCTCTCCGCAAGATCATCGCAAAGACGGACAACACTTTCCGCCTCGTTCGCAGAATAACAAACCGGCACCGAGGAACGAAGGAAAACAATCTCCTCAGGCTTATCAATGCCTTCGTACTATGTCACTTTACGTATACACAATTTCTATGCACAACTGGCTAAGAGCGGAGCGAGACAAGCTCAACGCTCTCATCCGCAAAGTGGTCAAGAGGGCTCTCGGGCTACCCATCAGGATCCATACCGAGGATCTCCTCAAGCTGGGGGTGCATAACACTGCCGAGGAGATTGCCGAAGCCCAAGAACGCGCGCAACTCACTCGCCTGAGCACCACAGCGGCAGGTAAACACATCCTCGAAGAGCTGGGTTACCAACCTGCGGGATTCCCGATGGTCACTACCCCGATCCCTAGGTGCATTCGAGACAAGTTCGAAGTAGCCCCTGTGCCCCGAAATGTCCATCCCGTCCATAACGAGGGCAGGCACAAGGCCAGAGCAGCATGCAGCCATCCTGAAACATATCAAGCAACGAGACATTACAGCAAGCTTCGTCGACGCCGCGGAGTACAGCGATGGGAAGACCTTTGCCATCGTTGTGGTCGACTCTAGCGGCAAGATTTCCAATTGCGCTTCCATTCGCACTTCAGACCCCGGAGTCGCCGAGCAAGCCGCCATCGCCCTCGCCCTGCTAGACGGTCGCGGGTCCGAGATATATAGCGATTCCAAAACGGCAGTTAGGGCTTTTCAGATGAGTTGCATCGCCAAGCAAGCAGCTCGTCTTCTTAGCAGCTCGAGTCGATATGCTCCCACGCATCATTCGATCCACTGGTTTCCCGCTCACGTAGGGTCGATCGAGGGTGCTACCCCGAACCTCAATGAGTCTGCTCACGAGGCTGCGCGTGACCTCACCGACCGCGCTTCCTCTGCAAGCACCGACTCCCCTCCTCCCTACGGCCACAGGGACGCTCCCGCTACTCACAACGAGATTATTAAATTCTTCTACATGCCTAGAAGGGTCTTTCCACCCCTCACCCCAAGTTGAATAGGGCGCAAGCCGTTTCGCTTAGGCTTCTGCAGACCAGCACGTATCCGTGTCTGTCCGTTCTCCACGAGGCTTACCCGGACGTGTATCGCGACGACGCCTGCCCCTCCTGCGGGCAGACCTCCACTCTAGCGCACATTCTCCGGGATTGCGGGTCGACATACCCCAAGTTCATCAAGGAGGAGTGGGACTCGCTTCTGCGTAGCCCCGCTCTACAAAAGCAAATCCTGGCTGTCCGGCGTGCCCGCGACCGGGCCGGTGGGCTAGACCTGCCGGTCCCGACGTGGGACTAGCCGGATGCGCGACGAGTTCGCGGCTTCGCCGGACCTGCAATAAAAGTTTCTTCACTCACTCACTCACTCACTCACTCACTCACTCACTCACTCACTCACTCACTCACTCACTCACTCACTCACTCACTCACTCACTCACTCATGTGAGCTCGCCTCGCGCAGACATGCGCTCGTGCCACAGCTCGCACGTTCGTCGTCATCTTCCACTGCTGGATCGGATGCCGCTCATCATGTCAGCGTTCCCATACTGCCCCTCGCGCTGGTGCCACTACTCTCGCGTTCAGTGTCAACTTCTTCCACAGCTCGTGGTCCGATGCCGTTCACCATACCAGCGTTCCCATACTGCCCCTCGCACTCGTGCCACTGCTCTCGGGTTCGTCGTGTTCTTCCACAGCTGGCTTCGATGCCAATCGTCATGCCAGCGTTACCATTTTGCCCCTAGCGCTCGTGCGAGTGTTCTCGCGTTCGTCGCCTTCCACAGCTCGCGCTCCGATGCCGCTCATCATATACCAGCGTTCCCATACTGCTCCTGCGCTCGTGCCACTGCTCTCGCGTTCGTGTCGTCGTCTTCCACAACTGGCTCCGATGCCGCTCATCATGCCAGCTTTCCCACACTACCCCTCGCGCTCGGGAATTAAGTTCAGGAATTAACATATTTAAATAGTTGACATCCTGAGAATTTGTTCCAGGTGGATCCGCCTTGCGAACTCCCCGGCTGTAATTTGCAAATTACAATATATACCATGAAGTAATTAGCAAATCTTTTGTTTATTTATTCAATTATGCATCTAATCTTGTGCAAGTAATTTGCGCCTCTTCGAGTACACCAGCTCATGAACTAGAATTGTGCTATCGGTCACAGACAATTTTTTGTTTAATTTTGGAAGTGTTCGCTGAAACAACCGGTATATGTGCAAAGACATTAAGAGCGATACGTTTTAGCAGGGGTAAGAAGCTCCACCGAAGGAAGAGCTGTAGCACTGAAGGACGTTTGTTCAACATAGGTTATAATTAGTAAGTAAAACACTGTTTCGTAAAGTTCAGCTTACTTAGAGGAACCTGCGTGGAACTAGATTAAGAATATTGGCAAGAGGGATGTGAAGGAGTGTATGTCCGACTTCGGCGGATGCGTTGCGCGCTTCCCTCTGTATACCGAATGAAGCCTGTGCGAGCCCTTGAACCGCAAGCCACCACGATGTCACCGCCAGCTCAAGCATATATATACTAAGACGGCCGTGCCTATGTGGCATAACCAGTCCACTTGGCCATCGACGCTATACATTTCCATGCCAGAGTTCGTTTCCACCGGCAGTCCCCACGCAAGCCGATTGGCCAGACCTCCACGCTCGGAGAGGAGCCGGGTTCGAGTTGTAAGGATTCGAGAAGGACTGACCCTGAACGAAGTATAAGCAGCATGCTTACGCGACTATTCGGTCTGTATTAGCGTACGTGTTTGTTCATGGGGAACGCGGAGGGAAGGGAGTGAAACTAGAAGAGCGTGCGTGTCTGTTCCATGGCATTATGATGCAGTTTGCACGGCGCATGTATAGACCCGAGCAAACGGGCCGGCACCGAACCGCGGCTGCTTCGTGGAGTGCTCGCCTCTCCTCCACATCCGCGCTATAACAGCGACGCGAACTAGAAAGGGCGACAGGCCATCATTGGGGAAGCGCGGGGAAGGAAAGGGGTACTCGAAGGCGGCTAATCAATGGCCCCCGGTCCGTCCTTCCATAATAAATGCCCCCGATTGCATTTCTATTACTGAGGCACCCACGGGCAAACACATGGGCGACCGCTGCCAAGCGCACCAGCGGTGATCGCGGGGCAGGCACCGAGGCCCGCACGCAACGTGGTAATCAGCCCCGGAAGAAGTGGGGAGAAGGGTTCCCTGCATGGCCCCACATGCGCGCGCACGTCCGGGGCCGCAGCTTACACACCGCCCAACGATGGTACCGCCTATAGGCCAGCTGTGCTGCGTTATAAGCATCGCGCTATAGTAACGTATGTACACGCTTATCGAAGGCGCGCAGGTCTGTCCGGCGTTTGTGCGTCGGCACGGCGCTGTCAATAGTAGGTATGCACCCTAACGACAGACGCCAACGTTCGTGCCATTTCTCTTTTTTTCTTTCTGTCCGTCTGTCTGTCTTCTGTCTGTGTGTTTTCCGAGCCAACCGCTCATGCGCTCTCCACACGACGCAAACGTCGATGACGACGACTAAGGCTTTCTTCTCTCTATGCGGTGTGCTCAGCAATTGGGCAAGGCCTCTATATGTACCCGCCAACCTATACCTATAGCTGCGATGGACGAGCACCTACAGATACGTACGTGCGTATACGACCCGCCGAATTCGTCGCACGCGCTCCGTCTGTGCGCGCGTATCGCAGTGGCCAGCAAGCGTTTCGCGGCCGACGATAATGGTGTGAGACCACCCCTTTTGCGAAGCGAGATGGTCGCCTGCACACACGCATTCGCCCTCGCCGCCTCGGTTTCGAGAGCCGCTGCGTGAGCACCGTGAGTCTGTGTGTGTGAGCGTGGGCTGTGGCGAGTTCGATCAGAAGCGAGAAGGAAGCTTCGGGGTGAAGCCATCCAGATGTGTGTACGTTCGTGCGCGTGGAATGGAGTGCAGCGCCGAGGAGGACCATGCAGGGTCCGCAGGCGCGCTCTCATTACGTAAATGGCATACACGGGGCGCGGGTGAGAGGGTGCTTGGGGCTGGAACTATAACGTTAGCGTGCGGCGCGCAGAGACAAAAGCTGTAATGATTTCCAGGGCTCCTCGTAAAAATAAGGCTGCGCGGGGCCTCGCTGGCGCGCGCGCGCGTGGCGATTCAATTATGCATCGGCTCCTGCCCCCCCCCCCCCCCTTCGGTTCGAGCTTCTCGCCGTGCGTGTGGGCCTTGGAGAATCGGTATATGTACGAGTAGGAAAATGGTCCGAAGCACACGTATACGTTATACGCGCAGCTGTGGTGGAGACGAAAAGCCTCTCGGTTATATGGTGTGCGAACGCTATAAAGAAGCCAGTCTTCGAACCTGTAGGTAATGGATCGTTAGCGTGCAATACATAACGCAATAGACGAGAAGGGAAGAAGCCGGCGGTTGTCGTATCAGGAGCCTAGCCTTCTGCATGCAACAGGAATCAAAAGGGATGGCTTTTCGGTTTGGAATGTGGAAGTTTAAAAGAAAGAAAGCCGAACAGAACAGGTCCGCTGTCCAACTGCCTACCTTAGATTCCCTTTTCTTTGAAATCCTGCTGTTCCCTTACGACCTCTGTTACGTTTCGCCTACAACGCGCGGTAATGCCGGCGCGGATGCAACGGACGCCGGGGCTTTGTTCAAAACGGCGGACATTTTGGCCTGTTCGACGCCGCCGCAACGCCTACCCGCCAAGCGTGTCCAGGCGTGTTTCAGTGCCACGTGTCTTCGTGTGTGCGTGTGTGTGTGTGTGCCCTCGCTTGTCAAAGCGCGGCAGCCGGGGAGCGGAGTTCCCCGAATGAGGAGCCTGGAGGTCTCTCGGCTCAACTGTTCGCGCCGTCGTGTGGGTGAGGGTTGGCGATGCGTCACTACACTCGGTTCAGCAGGTCTCTCGGCCCGACAGTTCGCGCCGTCGTGGGCTCCTGCTGCGCCGTCCCGTGACCTTCATCCCGTGACCTTCCCTCCTTCCCTTTTGGACCGCGACGCCGGGAGTATAAGAGCAGCTGCCCCCGGACGCCAGGGAGAGGCTCCGATTTGTACTGTTGAGTTACGTGCTCTCCCGCCTCTCCACTTCGGTCGACCTGACCGGCCGCTCTTTTGCTATGTTAGAATAAACAAGTTGTTCTGTTACCAGTCTTCTCATGCTTTGCCGGGACCTTCGGATGCTTCCAGTGCCCCAGGCCGCCAGGCCAACGCTACCCTTGGGGCTTGCGACCCATTGGCAATAACGGGCGTCAGAACCGAGACCCCAACAACTCGGGCCAGCGGTGCAATTCCAACATCTGGTTGCCAGCGGTGAGATCGCGACAACGGAGGCCAGCAGCGAAGAGATGCGGTTGACTGTATGCTGAGCAGCACAACGACCATCCGGGAGCAGCGCAACGAGCCCTGTGTGATGACTGGTTGCCTGCAGCGGAACGACTGCGCTGAAGTCTTGGCTGCGAGGTTTGGTGAGTGCGGGACTTTCTTCTTCTGAGTTTTGCCAGGCTTTTGTTAGTGTTAGAAACAGAGCTGGTAATTGTGGTTGTCGTTGCTACCGGGTTAGTTTGCGGCAAGACAATAGTAGGCAGTAGAGAAAGCAGCATTCAGAGCAGCCATGGATTTGAAGTCGTTGCGCAAACCGAAATTGCTGGAGCTTGCGAGAGAGTTGGGTCTGGATGTCTCAGACAAACTCAGAAAACCAGAACTGCTAAGGGCTATTCTTGAGTTAGAAGCTGAGGATGACGAGCTGTCGGAATGCCTTGAGACCATTGAGGAGAGGGAGGAGCAAAAAGAGAAACAGGAGCGCGAACTTAAAGAACAGAAAGAGAAAGATGAGCGCGAACGTAAAGAACAGAAAGAGAAAGATGAGCGTGAACTTAAAGAACAGAAAGAGAAAGATGAGCGTGAACGAAAAGAACAGAAAGAAAAAGAAGAGCGCGAACACGCTTTGGAAATGAAGCGTCTCGAGGTAGAGATGGAACGCGCTCGTAATGGAAGTCAGGCACACGGTGCAGGAGAACGAGTATTGTTCAAAATGACTGACCTGATGCGGCCGTTTAAGCTTGGAGAGGACATTGGTTTGTTCCTGGTTAACTTTGAGCGAACGTGCGAGAAGCAGGGGTTCTCTCGGGAAACGTGGCCACAGCGCTTGCTCACTTTGCTACCCGGCGAGGCGGCCGACGTAGTCGCTCGCTTGGAGAGAGAGGAGGCAGAGGATTTCGACAAAGTGAAATCGAGTCTGCTAAAAAAGTACCGGCTGTCAGCGGAGGCGTTCCGTCGGAAGTTTCGGGAAAATGAGAAAGGCAGAAGTGAGTCATATACAGAGTTTGCGTACAGGCTTATGTCAAACATGCAGGAGTGGCTCAAAGAAGAGAAAGCGTTTGGTGACCACGAGAAAGTTCTGCAGTGTTTCGGGCTAGAACAGTTTTATAGTCGGTTACCTGAGAACGTGCGGTACTGGGTCTTGGATAGGCCAGACGTTAGTACGGTGGCTAGAGCCGCTGAGTTAGCCGAGGAGTTTGTGACGCGTCGGGCTCGTGGAGCTAAGGACGGTCAAAAGGGTGAATTTGGCTCCAAGTTTGAGAGGCCAAAGTTCACGCCCATGAGAGCAAAGGGGGACACACGTAGTGCGGATGCGAGTGAAAGCAGTCCGACCGAACGTAAGGAGACGGCGGCAACCGAAGCCGAACGCAGAAAGCGGTTCGAGATGAGGCAAGCGCGCGTTTGTTATACGTGCCAGAAGCCGGGTCACTTTTCGGCGCAGTGTCCAGAAACAAAAACACAAGTCGTGTTTTTGTCTATATGCAGCACTGACGAGAACATGAAGCTTCTCGAGCCTTACATGCGAGACCTCCTCGTGAACGGGAAAGAGTGCCGAGTGCTTCGCGATTCCGCAGCTACAATGGATGTAGTTCACCCCTCTTACGTAGAACCCGATATGTTCACGGGCGAGTGCGCATGGATCAAGCAAGCAGTGGAAGCTCATAGCGTGTGTCTGCCGGTAGCAAAAGTGCTTATTGAAGGACCTTTCGGAGCACTTGAGACGGAGGCCGCAGTGTCATCTATGCTGCCCCCCCAGTACCCGTACCTATTTTCGAACAGGTCCGATCACCTCCTGCGCG
Source organism: Dermacentor andersoni (assembly GCF_023375885.2). NCBI lineage: Eukaryota > Metazoa > Arthropoda > Arachnida > Ixodida > Ixodidae > Dermacentor > Dermacentor andersoni. Next base: position 104,310,275 of record NC_092816.1, read on the forward strand.
AGAAGGGGCTTTTGTTTGGTGAGGCTAGCGTTCAGGCCTTAACCAGATCGAAGGTTCGGGAGCTCGCTGCAAAGGCGGTAGTTGCGGGGCCGACGTTGATGAACGATGAGAAAGGGTCAGAGGCGCAGCAAGCTGGTATTCAGAGCACGCCCGAACGGGATAAAATTGAGCCTGTAGCGTTAAAAGCACCAGATACTGGAGAGGAAATTCCCGATGCGGGAAAGTTAGAAGAGCTTCCGGTCGAGCTTCCGGGACTAGGCTCAGTGACGAACAGGAAAGACACCGATCAAGTCATTAGTGACTTAATAAGTAAGGCATCGCTGTCGCCTGAGCAGAAAACCGAACTACACCAGCTCTTACAAGAGTTTCAAGGTCTGTTCTCTGAGAGGCCTGGTAGGACTTCTGTCCTTACTCATGACATAGAACTTACCTCCCCAGAGCCAGTACGATCCAAGGCGTACCGGGTGTCACCCCGCCAGAGCGATATTATGGAGGCTGAGGTAAAGAAAATGCTACAGCTCGGTGTTATTGAAGCGGGTGAGAGTGATTATACCTCCCCTTTGATTTTAGTTGAGGTACCGGGCAAGGAACCTCGTCCTTGCGTCGACTACCGCAGGCTTAATTCCATCACTAAGGATCAAATTTATCCGATCCCTAACATCGAGGAGCGCCTTGAGAGAGTGAGTAGCGCTCAGTTTATTTCCACCCTAGATCTTGTCAGGGGTTATTGGCAGGTTCCACTTACAGAAGAGGCTAGTAGGTATGCGGCGTTCATTTCACCAATGGGGACATTCCGTCCTAAAGTTTTGAGTTTTGGTTTGAAGAACGCGCCATACTGCTTTTCAAGCCTCATGGATAAAGTGTTGCGGGGACAGCAAGAATTCGCTTTACCGTATCTAGACGACGTAGCGATATTCTCCGCATCCTGGCCTGAGCATATGGCGCACTTGCGGGCAGTGCTAACCCGCCTGCGCGATGCGGGCTTGACAGTCAAGGCTCCCAAGTGCCAGTTAGCGCAGGCCGAGGTTGTCTACCTCGGACACGTGATTGGTCGGGGTCGTCGCCGCCCCTCTGAAATAAAAGTGGCCGCTGTGCGAGACTTCCCGCAACCGCGCACGAAGACCGATATTCGGTCGTTCTTAGGTGTCGCCGGCTACTATCAGAGGTACATCCCCAGGTACTCTGATATCGCGGCTCCCTTGACGGATGCTCTAAGAAAGACAGAGCCGCAAACAGTCGTCTGGGATGAGACAAAGGAAAGAGCTTTTAGCGCCCTAAAGAGCGCCCTAACAAGCCAGCCTGTGCTACGATCGCCCGACTACACAAAAGGGTTCGTTGTTCAGTGTGATGCTAGTGAGCGAGGCATGGGCGTTGTACTGTGCCAACGGGAAAATGGAGAAGTAGAACACCCCGTCCTGTATGCTAGTCGTAAGCTGACGAGTCGTGAGCAGGCGTATAGCGCCACCGAGAAAGAGTGTGCGTGTATCGTGTGGGCCGTTCAGAAATTGTCATGTTACCTAGCTGGCTCGAGGTTTATCATTGAAACGGATCACTGCCCTCTCCAATGGCTGCAGACCATCTCTCCCAAAAATGGCCGCCTCCTGCGCTGGAGCCTCGCTTTGCAACAATATTCCTTTGAGGTGCGTTACAAAAAGGGGAGTCTCAACGGTAACGCCGATGGCTTAAGTCGAAGCCCCTAACGTGGGAATCAGCCTCAAAATTGCTTGTTACTGATGTTTTTCTTCCTGAGGCAGGATTTTTAACCTATTGCTTTTGTGTAGTGTTTCAAAGTGATGATGCGCTTTCTAGTGCAATTTTTCGATTTGTGGACGCGTTCTGAGTGCTGCTAAACTACTATAAGGAACTAGGCAGCAGTAAAAAAGGGGAAAGAGCCTGGCAGGGCTTAGTGAGGGTTGTGCCGTGCTTGCTGACTGAGCGGTTGACTTTTGGCGTGGTTCTAACGCTTGCCGGAAACGAGAACAAAAATGTCAACTCTCCCGAAGTCACTTTGCAGTGTCCTGTGTGCACCTGAACGTGAGAACGAGGCCTTCTCTGTGCGCTGCGCTCAAGAAACGCCCAACTTCGGTTATGAGCATCATCGAGCGACATCCCTCCGGACAGCGGATGCAGTCCCCTGACCTTCGGGATCTCCTTCCCCCGGCGGGGCGGTCTGTTACGTTTCGCCTACAACGCGCGGTAATGCCGGCGCGGATGCAACGGACGCCGGGGCTTTGTTCAAAACGGCGGACATTTTGGCCTGTTCGACGCCGCCGCAACGCCTACCCGCCAAGCGTGTCCAGGCGTGTTTCAGTGCCACGTGTCTTCGTGTGTGCGTGTGTGTGTGTGTGCCCTCGCTTGTCAAAGCGCGGCAGCCGGGGAGCGGAGTTCCCCGAATGAGGAGCCTGGAGGTCTCTCGGCTCAACTGTTCGCGCCGTCGTGTGGGTGAGGGTTGGCGATGCGTCACTACACTCGGTTCAGCAGGTCTCTCGGCCCGACAGTTCGCGCCGTCGTGGGCTCCTGCTGCGCCGTCCCGTGACCTTCATCCCGTGACCTTCCCTCCTTCCCTTTTGGACCGCGACGCCGGGAGTATAAGAGCAGCTGCCCCCGGACGCCAGGGAGAGGCTCCGATTTGTACTGTTGAGTTACGTGCTCTCCCGCCTCTCCACTTCGGTCGACCTGACCGGCCGCTCTTTTGCTATGTTAGAATAAACAAGTTGTTCTGTTACCAGTCTTCTCATGCTTTGCCGGGACCTTCGGATGCTTCCAGTGCCCCAGGCCGCCAGGCCAACGCTACCCTTGGGGCTTGCGACCCATTGGCAATAACGGGCGTCAGAACCGAGACCCCAACAACTCGGGCCAGCGGTGCAATTCCAACACCTCTCTCTCTCTCTCTCTCTCTCTCTCTCTCTCTCTCTCTCTCTCTCT